>NC_056737.1:1205902720-1206075220 GCF_019279795.1 Protopterus annectens
ATTAGACAAAGATAACCCAAGTAAACACAAAATGCAGCTTTTAAGTCAGGATTTTATTTATTAAGGAAAAAAACAAACTATCCAAATCTACATGGCCCCATGTGAAAAAGTAACTGCCCCCCTTGTTAAATCATGAAGTAACTGTGGATAATCACATTTTTGGGAAAGCAGAGTTCAATTTCACTAGCCACATCCAGGCCTGATTACTGCCAGACCTGTTGAATCAAGAGATCACTTAAACAGAACCTGTCAGACAAAGTGAAATAGGCCAAAAGATCCCAAAAAGGAAGACATCACGCAGCGATCTAAAGAAATTCTGGAACAGATGAGAAAGTAATTGACATCTAGCAGTCTGGAAAAGGTTACAAAGCCATTTCCAAAGCTTTGCGACTCCAGCGAACCATGGTGAGAGCCATTATCCACAAATGGAGAAAACATGGAACAGTGGTGAACCTTCCCAGGAGTGGCCGGCCAACAAAAATTATCCCAAGAGTGCAGCAACAACTCATCCAAGAGGTCAGAAAAGAACCCAGAACAACATCTAGAGAACTGCAGGCCTCAGGAATTTTGGCTGACATTGCCAGTTATCGCAAACGCTAGATTGCAATTCTTGCTGCTAAGGGAGGCACAACCAGTTATTAGGTTTAGGGGGCAATTACTTTTTTCACATAGGGCCATGTAGGTTTGGATATTTTTTTTCCTTAATAAATAAAATCCTCACTTAAACTGCATTTTGTGTTTACTTGGGTTATCTTAGTCTAATATTTAAATTTGTTTGACGATCTGAAACATTTAAGTGTGACAAACTTGCAAAAAAAAAAAAATAAGAAAATCAGGAAGGGAGCAAATACTTTTCCATTGCACTGTATATGTATAGGTCTACTTCCTAACATTGAAATTTCATAACTTTGAATTTCATAACACTGAGACCATAACATCAAAAATTCAAAACACTGAAAACCCACTCAGAACATTGAAGTGTGCTTCATAACATTGAAAATGGCATTGCACAAGTAAATAAGATCCCCTCCACCTACACCACCAGCTAACTAACAAACACACTTTCTACTATGTGGGGGGCTCTGCCCCTGTAAATTAAATATACCAACTCCAAGATTGCACTACAGTGGAAAAAACTTAATTTCCTAACCTCAGTGTATGGTGATTGTGATACAGCGAGGTTAGGAAATTAACTTTTTCCCACTGTAGTGCGATCTTGGAGTGGATATATTTAATTTACGGGGGTTTGGGGGGGGCAGAGCCCCCCCACACACACATGGGGTGAAGGGGGGGGGGCTTGCCCCCTGCAGAAACATAGTAGAAAGTGCGTTTGTTAGTTAGGGGGTGTTATAGGTGAAGGGGATCTTTTTTACTTGTGTATTGTAGTTTTCAATGTTATGAAGCACACTCAGTGTTCTGAATTTTGAATGTTTTGGGATTTAGATGTCTTGGTCTCAATGTTATGAAATTCAACATTATGAAATGTCAAGGTTATGAAGTAGATATATATATATATATATATATATATATATATATATACACACACACACACACACACACACACACACACACACACACACACACACACACACACACACACACACACACACATATAAAGATGAATATGTCTGTGTATGTGTACAGTATACCTAAAACTGTAGTGTTTTAATGCATAACATTTCAACCTTTACTTAGTAATGCATTTTTGTCATTTTTATTTTTACTGATTTTTGCAGCAAATAAATATAAACAAAATTTAAGGTGCAATTCAATTCCAGAAATGTTTTTATTCTCACCATAAACAGCATTAAGTCATCAGTTTTGCTTTACTCAATGTATCTGTTAAATCAGACTAATGCAGTCTTACATGAGTGTGGCAAAGGCTGCATTTTAGGAACCAGTAAAACCTCAGTGTACTTAACTGCATCAGTGTGCTTTTTCTGACCTTTCTCTGCTGTAAGAGACAACTTATATGACTCGGGTGCTGCAGCAGAACAATCCTGCATTATTTAAATCAGAAGTTGGTCTGTGCACAACATCACAAGTTTCCACTTATGTGCACATTTACAAGTCACCAAAAACAAAATACATAGCGCAAAGGCAACAAACTTGCATCATAAACCAGGTGTTTGCCAGCCACCATATCCTACACTTAACAAGGTGCTCTCCCTATCCTGTGAAAAGGTCAACAGCTGAAACGGGACATCAGAACACATATATCCCATTCTATTGGCTAGTTATCTTCTGACAGAGGACCTCAGCAGGCATTACTTTCTGCATTGTTTGACAGACACCCTTACTTACTGCTCTGTGCCACAGGGATACCAGCAATGTCACATTCTGCACTTCTGACCAGGAGGATGATTGTACTTTGGCATCAAATGCCATCAGGCATCAAGCTCTCCTCTGTCAACCAGGGTGACCTCCATGCACCGTCACAAGAGATACTCTGTGTTCTGAGGTTAATAGAATTGTAGTGTCTGGTTACAACAACTACAACAGTAGAGTGTCTGGTTACAACAACAAGTGTCTGGTTACAACTGACACGACTGGGAAGAGAAGGGTGAAGGCTGCCAGCCTAGTCAAATATATATAATTCTATCAACTTTTTAAATAAATGTAAAATACAGGGTTGTGTTTTTAAATATAAGAAAACACTGTAAAATGTGAACTTCCAAGATTGTTGCAACATTGTCATCTGCTGTAAGGAAAACCAAGCCAAGTATTTCAAATGTGTCTCAAAGTGTTTTTTACTCAAACTGCCACTCAGTGTATACTCGAGTTCAGATCACAATTGTTTTATTTATTTTGTTAGCTTAGTGTTAGTCAGGGTGAGCAAGCAGCATGTCAGCAGAAGAGTATGGAAAGCCGAGAAAGGAGCCAGCCGGTTAGAGATGTGCCAGGCTGGGGAACTGGTGCATGGAAACCTGACTAAAGCAGACCTGACAGCAGCCTTGGTTACAGCTGCATCAGAAAACAGCAGCCTGGAGGACAGACTGACAGTGGAGACACAATAGAGACACAAAATCCTCGGAGAATGGACAGCTCAACCTTTCTGCAGTGGACTTAAAAATCCAGCTGGAGCTAGAGAGACTTGAGTTGGAGGCCAGGCTTATTGAACTAGATGCAGCAGAGAAAATGAGTAGTCTACAAGCTGAGGAAAATGAACGGCAGAAGAGGCATGAGAGGGAAATGCTGACTCTTCGCCAGAGTCATGGAGGTAATGGGGAAGGGAGTAACCAGACCCCAGAAGCACAAAAGGTCAGTAAATTTCTTCCACAGTTTAAAGAGTGGGATAATTGTGATAGCTTCATTCATATGTTTGAGCGGGTATGTAAACAGTATGAAGTTAACCAAAGGCTCTGGGTACAGTTCCGGACCCCCTTACTCCATGGTAAAGCTGTAACTTCTTTAGCAAAAATGCATGACACTGACTGTTTTGATTATACTGCTGTAAAAGGTATTTATTAGAATGTTTTAAGGGAACACCTGAAATGTATAGGAAAAAGTTTTGTGAGCATAGATGCAAGGCAGATGAAAATGTATGTGAATAGGTTGTTCAACTGAGCACTTATTTTCATAGCTGGGGGAGTGGATGCCAGGTCACCACTTTTGAAGGGCTGGCAGACCTTTTGATAAGGGAACAAGCCCTTAGCACTTTACCTGAGGACATGAGGATCTGTGTAGCTGATGAACAGTGTGCTACTTCAGAGGAGTTACAGAAGGGAGACCTATACCTAGAAAGCAGGGCAGCCCTGCACAGGAAAGGGATCCCCAGTACTGCTCACGGGTCTAATTGAACCCACGGTGGGCAGCACAGAATGCCCCAACAGAATCCGCCAGTAGCAGGGGAAGCCACTAGTTCAGGTACATGTCCAGGAGCTAGGGTTAAATGTTTTGAATGCAACCAGAGGGACCATGTGGCATACAGATGTCCACAGAGGCAAGGTGGGGAACCAAAGGTGAGGGAGCCAGTAAGTGAGAAAGACAAAATGCCAACAGTGGGTTTTCTCGAGACAACAGGGGTATGGAACTACCATCCTGCAGATGTCCTGAGAGGGAAGGATTTGGATGAGGCAGTACTATGTACTTATGCAGTTACATGCAGTGAGGCTAGGAGACAAGCATGATGGTCTGGTAGCCTGGGGGAGACCCAGACAGACTGCATACTTGCAGCCAGGACTGCTGAGGTGGTTACTTCAGGGAGTGAGATACGCAGTAGCAGTGAGACAATGTGAGCCACAGCTGCTTGTGGGTACGGATGTTCCCTTGGACAGGGTAACTGCAAAGGTAGAAGGGAGTAGTAGTACCCAGGTTGAGAGTGAGGCACCACTGTCAGAGGATGCCACACTTCTTGAGGAAGGGGAGTTGGGAAGGGTTACAAGGAGAGACAAGAGACAGGCTCAGCTCTCAGACCCTGCATTACAAGGCCTGAGGCAGGTAGCTAGGGAGGCACTAGATTCTCAAGGGAAGTGGGAATCTGTATACTGGAACAAAAGGGTTACTGTACAGAGAGTGGACCCCCTGAGGGACGGCTAGAAGGTGAGACTGTACAGCAGTTGGTAGTGACTAGAGCTTACAGTCTGGCACTTCTAGCCATAGCCCATGATATTACCTTTGCAGGTCATGTGGACATAAAACGTACAAAGAGGCGTATTATGCAGAACTTCTAATTGGCCTGGAATTTCTAGAGATGTAACAGGGTACTGCAGGACCTGTAAGCAGTGCCAAAAGGTAGGCAAGGCAGGAGGCAAGGTGAGAGCTCCTTTGATGCCTTTGCCTGTAATTGCAGAGCCAATTCAGAGGATAGCTATGGATATTGTGGGTCCTTTGAGTACCCCAAGTTCCACTGGGAAAAAGTATATCCTAGTGATTGTAGATTATGCTACATGATACCCTGAGGCAGTGGCTTTGTCCTCCATTGAGGCCGAGAAGGGGGCAAATGCTTTGCTAGAGATTTTCAGCAGGGTAGGTTTCCCAAAGGAAATACTGTCTGACAGAGGTGCCAATTTTATGTCAGCCCTGCTGGCTTGTCTGTGGAAGTCCTATGGGGTGAAGCATATGAAGACCACCCCCTACCATCCCCAGACTAATGGTCTTGTTGAAAGGTTAAACTCTACAATCAAGTCCATGCTACAGGCATTTGCAGATCAGTTTAAGAGGGAATGGGAAAAATACTTGCCCGATCTGTTTGCTTACAGAAAGGTTCCCCAGGAATCCACAGGTTTTTCGCCCTTTGAGTTGCTGTATGGGCATTGGGAGAGGGGACCTCTAGATTTAATTTGAGATGAATGGGAAGGTGAATGCGAGTCTCACAAGGAGTCTGTTGTGGCATATGTCCTGAAACTCAGGAAAAGGTTCAGGGAACTTATGGGCCTGGCCCAGGAGAACCTGGCAGAAGCCCAACAGAATAAGGGGTGGTATGACAGGAATGCTCGAGCTAGAGAGTATGCTGTAGGGCAGCAGGTGATGGTTCTCATTCCTGTCAGACCAGATGCAACAAGTTGCAAGCAGCTTGGGAGGGACCCTAACAAGGTGGTAAGAAAGGTAAGTGATGTTAACTACATGGTGGAAGTGCTAGGCAGATGGCAGGGGCACAAATTGTACCATGTTAACATGATGAAACCTTACCATGATAGGGAGGCCCTTGTGCTGGGCATTTGCAGTGGATTGCAGGAGGAGTCAGAGAGATCTTGTGACTGATCTCAGTGAGGCTCGGGCTGACACCTTGGTGAAAGGGGTAGCTATGTCCCAGCAGCTATCTTCTACCTAGGTTTGAGAAATCCGAGCAGTGTTGCAGGAGTTTAGGGGCATGTTTACCGGGAAAAGTACAGTTTTGTACCTACCATAAATGTAGATGTCCGAACTGGATAGCATCTGCAGTCATAACAACTGGGTTGTCCTGTCGTCAGGCAGCCCTTCGGTCGGCCGGATTCCAAAGTCCGGGTCCGGCCTCGGCTGATGTCGCACTTCACCAGACGTCATCTCTGCTGGTCTTCAGGTATAAAGGCATCAGCCGACGCCATTTTCCTCAGTGTTTCTTGCCCCAGATGCCAGTTGCCCTCTTGGAAGGCTAAATTTTGGGTAAATGCCAATGTTTCCAAAAAGATAGAAGGCAAACACAAAAAATAAGCATGTATGTACATATATACAAACAAATACACCATAAGGAGACTCCCCCCACCAGCTAGCTATTAGGAGGGTAAATACCCTAGGAGTACCACAGAGGGGAAGGAGGGAGGGTAATCTTGACTGCAGATGCTATCCAGTTCGGACATCTACATTTATGGTAGGTACAAAACTGTACTATGTCCTTCATGGATGCATCTGCAGTCATAACAACTGGGTAGAATACCATAGCCAACTAGGGGAGGAGGAAGAATAGATTATGGTATGGTTAGGATCCCTTGCAGTACAGCAGTGGCAAACCCTGCTCGGGATCTGGAATACAGAGGTAAATTATAATGCTTGGCAAATGTATGCACGGAGGTCCAAGTAGCCGCCTCAATAATGTCCTTGGTTGCCACCCTCGTAAGAAAGCTGTGGTAGTGGCTGTTGCCCTTGTAGAATGAGGCCTTATGTTCTGTGGAATTGGTTTTCCATGGAAGGAGTAACAGAATCGTATGCAATTTCCTATCCATTTGGAGATTGTCTGTTTGGAAATAGCTTTTCCTTCCCTTCCTGTTGCATAGGCTACAAAAGCTGGTCAGTTTTTCTGTTACTTTTGTTCTGTCCAGGTAGTAGCGTAGCTGTCTATGTACATCCAAGGTATGGGGCATTCTTTCCCCGCTGTTTTGTGGGTTGGGAAAGGTGGTAGGTAGGTGGATTGCCTGGTTTAAAGACACCCTGGATACCACCTTAGGCATAAATGTAGGGTTAGTCCTCATGGACACTATCTTGGTGGAAGATTAGGAAGGGTTGTACTGCCATTAGGGCCTGAAGTTCAGAAACCCTCCTTGCTGAGGTTATTGCCAGTAGGAAAGCAGTTTTCCACGATAGATGCTGCAGGTCTGCTGTTGCTGCTGGTTCAAAAGGTGCGAGTGTCAACTTTTCTAGCACAAAGTTCAAATCCCAAGCTGGCAATGGTGGTTTCCTAGGAGGTTTTACATTTTTGATCCCTCTGAGGAACTGCCTGAGTAGAGGATGTGAAAAGACAGGTGGATCAAAGCTGTATTCTGCTGAAATAGCTGATGCATGTATCTTGATGGAGGAATAGGACAGGCCTGTATGTAGAAGCTCTGCCAAATACTCCAGAATGTTAGCAATATCTATATTCGACACATCTTTTCCTCTTTCAGCACTCCAAATGACAAATCTTTTCCATTTTCCTGCATAGTTCCTTCTTGTTGAAGGTCTGCGGGCTTCAAGGATAATGTCTTTAACCCTTTGGGAAAGTTCTGGATTAGTTGCTGCTATGTGATGTTCCATGCAGTCAGTTGCAACGTTTTTAGGTTTGGATGCATGATGCTGTAGTTGTTCTGAGTTAACATCAAAGGCATCAGGGATATTGACCACATTTTGTCCCGAGACATGTTCCTCAGCAATGGGTACCAGTGTTGCCTTGGCCAGTTCGGATCTATCAGGATTATCCTTGGACGTTCCTCCTTGATTTTTAGTAATACCTTGTGTATCAAGGGAAGAGGTGGGAATGCATATGCTGTCAGACCTTCCCAGCTGAAGGAGAGCGAATCCACTTTCCATGCAAGTGGGTGGAATGTCCTTGTGCAGAATTTTTTGAGCTGGTGATTGAGAGGGGAAGCGAATAGATCGATCTGTGGCATTCCCCATTTCTTTGAGATGGTCTTGAAGATGTCCGGGTGTAGCATCCATTCGTGAGCATCCGAGGTGGTTCTGCTTAACATGTCTGCTAGAGTATTCTCCTTTCCCGGTACAAATATTGCCTGTAACTGGATGTTGTAGCTGAGTGCCAGGTTCCAAAGGTCCAAAGTCATTCTGCATAGGGGGTATGAATGAGTGCCTCCCTGTTTGTTGATGTACCACATGACTGTGGTGTTGTCTGTCCTTATCAAATGGCCTTCTTTGAGAAATGGTCTGAATTTTGGATTGCCAGTTTTACTGCCAGCATTTCTTTTAGGTTGATGTGCAGGTGAAGCTGGTCCTGCATCCACAATCCTTGCACGCATTTGTCCAGCATGTGAGCCCCCCATCCTAGGTCTGAGGCGCCTGTTGTGATGGTTTGGCTTGCTTGATAGTTGTGAAAGGGTAGGCCTGGGTTTGACTGGCATGCTTGAGCCCACCATAGGAACTCCTGTTTTAGGCATGGGATTAGTGGAATTTCTGCTTCTAGGCTGTGCCTGTGTTGGTACCATAAATTCTTTAGGTACCACTGTAGTTTTCTCATATGTAGTCTGGCATGTGGAACCAAGATTATGCATGATGCCATGAAGCCCAAGGCCTGCAGAACTTTTCTTGCTGTTAGCTTGTTCTGTTTTGTTAGTGCCAAAAAGTAAAGAGGGAGTTCTTTCTGTTTTTCCTGCAGTTAGGAATGCCATTTGTTTTACTGTATCCAATTCCGCGCCCAAGAATGTCCTTGCTTGGGATGGTATCAGCCTTGACTTTTGTAAATTGACTGTGTATCCCAGTGCTTGTAGCAAGTAAATGACCCTTTGTAAATCTGTTGTCAGCTTGCTTTTGTTGTCCCCTTGTAGCAGGCAGTCGTCCAGGTATGGATAAATTTGGATTCCCTGTAGTCTGCAGTGGGCGATTACTGATGCCAGGCATTTTGTGAATACTCTGGGCGCAGTAGATAAGCCAAAGGGCAATGCTGAGAATTGATAGTGCTCTGATCCTGCAAGAAATCTGAGGTATCTTCTGCAAATTGGTCGAATGGGGACGTGCAGGTATGCCTCCTTGAGATCTAGAGTTACCAGCCAACACTCCTTGCCCAGCATGGGAAGAAGTTGTTGTAGGGTCAGCATTTTGAATTTTGGGACAATGATGTATGTGATTAAGGTGGACAGGTCGAGAATAGGTCTCCAACTTTTTCCTTCCTTGGAACTAGGAATAGTCTGGAGTAGAATCCTTTGCCTTGTTCTGTTATTGGTACTCTTTCCACAGCTCTCATCTTTGTTAATTGCATTATCTGCTGTAGAGCTTCTGTTTTTGATTTGGAGGCAGGTTTGGCATTCCTCTTTGACTGGTAAAGTGTGGAAGTGGAACCGTAACCTTGGTCTATGGTTTGCAAAATCCACTTGTCTTTTGTGATATAGTGCCAGTTCTTCAAAATAAGGTTAATTTTCCGCCTAATGGTGCTGCTATTTGTTCCCTGGTAGGCGGAGTTAGAATCAAGTCACTGTGATTGTGCTGTTGTAGTGGTAGTGGCTGTGTCTGTGCCTCTGTTATTACCTTGCCACTGTCGCCCTCTGTAGGCACCCCTCTGGATTGATTTCTGCCTCTGGAACGCCTATTCCTGCCCCTTTGGGATCTTGTGGAGTCAGGAAAGGACCAATTTTGGCACGCAAGTTCCTGCTAAACCTTGGGGCTGAACCTGCAAGAAATCTTTAACCTTTTGTACAGATTTTGCCTTTTCTTCCATTTTCTTCATTACCTGCTGGGCAGGTGTACCAAACAAACTTGCCTTATCCATAGGAGCATCTAATAACTTAGCTTTAACATGATCCGGTAAGACCTGTTCCTTCAGCCATGCATGTCTTCTTATCACTGTGCCAGTCATGGCTGATCTAACTGAAGCCTCCAGTGCATCATAGCCACATTTTAAGGAATGGTTACTAACCTGTTGTATGTTACTTACCATTTCTAATACATATTTCTTATCTATAGAGTCATCAGAGGATAGCTTTTTAGTTAACTGATCAAGCATAAACTCTTGGTATTGTATCATGTGAAACTGACAGTTTAAAGCTCTAGCTGAGAGAGTAGCTGAGGTGTAAACTTTTTTGCCCCATCTGTCTAAAGACCTGGCTTCCCTTTCAGAAGGAATAGGGTTTTTGCTGTGGTCGAGGCTACTGCCTTAGGCCCTGGGATATAGTTTCGGGTCTGCAAGTGGGGCCTTGTATAGGTGATGATGAGTGTCTGGCACCCTGTAAAATCTATCTGGTTTGGCAGGGGCTGGAGGTAAGGAATCTGGTGCAGTGCAGACATCATTAAATGCATCGTCCACAACAGAGAGGACAGGAGGTATAGCTAAGGGCCTGTGTTGTGGTAGGTGCAGAAAAGTCCTAAGTCTTTTCTGGAATCTGAGAAATCCTGTTCCTGCCATTGGAATTGTTCTCGCATGGCATGTAAGGTTTCCCCAAAGGAGAATTCTTCTGGTGGAGAAGCAGCTGGAATGGATTCTTCAGCATCTGAGTCTTCATAATTGGAGAAAGGAGCCTCTGGCTGGTCTGTAATATCCGAGTCATCCGCAGAATCATCAGAGGACACAGGCTCGGGGGCTCTGCTCTAGGTCTCTTTTCTGGGGGCTGAGAGGCCCTGTCTGGGTGAGATTGAGATCCCCTAATTAAGGATATTAAATCTTCTGCCAGAGTAAGCATTTGTGAACTAGAAGTGGGCCTGGATGAGGGGTGTTTAACAGGCACTGATTTAGTAGATTTGGCTGCTTTAGCCCTGGCAAAGGCCTTAATAGACATGGCTGCAGGAGGCCTAGCAGCACCACTTGCTGGGGTAGAAACATCCAAAGGGATGGTGTCTGATAAGTCACTAGTAACCACTGTTTTAGGTAAAATTTCTGAGGCCGATTCAAGTAAAGTAGCAGGAACCTCAGTAGTAGTCATTAATTCAGCTGTACTTTGATCAGTTTTCTCGGTTTCGCCGAAACCGAGACACTCATGTTTGCTTAACCATGGTTTCGCCGAAACCGCGGACCGCGAGTGTCGGTCTTTTCTTTGCTTTTAACAATTTGGGTAGTCGGAGGATCCGACGGCATAATGTACGCAAAATCTGAGCCGAAAAACTGTTCAGCAACTCCGACCGACGCCTAAGCGCTCGTCGGTTGAATGAAGCACAGGCCGAACAGGCTGCTACGCCGTGGTCTGGGCCTAAACAAGGCAAACAGTAAGAGTGGAAATCTTTATGAGGTATTTGTTTCCCACAAGTTAAACAGTTATTGACTTTTTCTGACATCGGCTGAGGCAAGAAAGAGTCCCCAACGGGGTACTTAGCTTTTAGAAGTCTTCGAAGTAGTATTCGGTAGTAGTAATCTCTGGATCTGACCGACCGGCACTTGCGAACAGCTTCTGCTTCGGGCGCCACGCAGCAAGAAAGACTGAGGAATATGGCGCTGCTGATGCCTTTATACCCGAAGACCAGCAGAGATGACGTCGGGTGAAGTGCGACATCAGCAGAGGCCGGACCCGGACTTTGGAATCCGGCCGACCGAAGGGCTGCCTGACGACAGGACAACCCAGTTGTTATGACTGCAGATGCATCCATGAAGGACATCCAGGAAGCATCCACCTGGTGCAGCACCAGGTGGATACAGAAACCCAAAGTCTGCGTAAAGGGGTACAGCTGGAAAATCTGTGTCAGCCTTTCCCAGGAGTGTCTGTGAAGTTGTATAAATACTTCTCAAAAAGTGTTTGTGTGTGTTGTGTCAGCTACTTGGCAGGGACACGAAGCACTGGTTAGACAGAGAGGGTACTGGAGGTTCTAGCTTGCCCAGCTAGGCTGAGACCTGGACCCTATAGCTGTGCCAGTGGGGAGTCTTATTGGGGACCCATAAGGCAGGCCCCTTATAGGGTGCCTGAGAGAGAGTCAAACTCTGAGGGAGGAGGTACAGGAGATGTTGGAACTAGGGGTGATTCAAGAGTCCAACAGTCCCTGGGCCTCACCAGTGGTATTGGTGCCAAAGAAGGATGGCAGCACCAGGTTATGTGTGGACTACAGGAAATTAAATAGTCACACAGAGACAGAGGATTACCCCATGCTTAGGGCAGAGGAGGCCCTAGAGCAGCTGGGTGGGGTTAAGTATCTTACAACCACTGATCTCACTAAGGGTTACTGGCAGGTGCCCTTGCCTCCCAGTGCTAGAGAGAATTTGGCCTTTGCGACTCCTATTGGCTTGTAGGAGTTCAATAGGATGTCCTTTGGGATGAAGAATGCCCCAGCGACTTTCCAGAGGCTGGTAGATCATATCTTAGCAGGAGCAAAAGGTTTTGCCCTTGTTTACATGGATGATATTGCTATCTACAGCCATTAGTGGCAGGAGCACCTTCAGCATGTTAGGGAGGTGAAGGGGAGACTACTGAAGGCAGGGTTGACCATTAAGCTGAGCAAATGTCAGGTGGGTATGACAGAGGTATGACAGAGGTCTCCTACCTAGGACAGAGTTGGGAGTGGCAAGATAAGGTCAGATCCTGCCAAAGTGGAAGCCATTCAGGCATGGCCTGCACCTGTTACCAAAAAGCAGGTGAGGGCATTCTTAGGGACAGCAAGGTACTACAGA
This sequence comes from Protopterus annectens, assembly GCF_019279795.1. Taxonomy (NCBI): domain Eukaryota; kingdom Metazoa; phylum Chordata; order Ceratodontiformes; family Protopteridae; genus Protopterus; species Protopterus annectens. The sequence goes on from NC_056737.1 coordinate 1,205,915,145, forward strand.
AAGTTCATTCCCAATTATAGTACCATAGCTACTCCCCTCACAGACCTGATAAGGTAGAACAGGCCAGATACGGTAGTGTGAACCCCAGCATGTGAGCAGGCATTTCAGAAGCTTAAGGAAACTTTGGAAGGGCCCCCTGTGTTAGCCAGTCCAGACTACAGCAAAGACTTTGTTGTGCAAGTGGATGCTGTACTTAGCCAGATTTCTTCAGCGAGAGAAGAGTACCCAGTGGTTTACCTCAGTCATAGGCTCCAACCCAGGGAGGAATGCTATGCAGTGGTAGAAAAGGAATGTCTAGCCATAGTGTGGGCACTACAAAAACTTCAGCCTTACCTGTATGGAAGAAAATTCACTGCGATGACAGATCACAACCCTCTAACATGGTTAAACAGAGCCAGTCAGCAAAATGCCATGTTACTAAGATGGAGTTTGGAGTTGCAAGCATATATGTCAGTGCAGCACTGCAGTGGGAGTAGCAATGCCAATGCAGATGGGCTCTCAAGACAGGGAATGGTTTGAGGTACACCCAGATAGACCTAGTACTCTCAAGCGATGTTTCTCAAGGGGCAGTTGAAAAACTTGCTTGAGTTCCCCAGGGAGATGTGACTATTGGGGAGAGATGGGCGAAGGCTGCCAGCCTAGTCAAACAGAATTTGATATATAATTCTATCAACTGTATAAATAAATGTAAAATACAGGCTTGTGTTTTTAAATGTAAGAAAACACTGTAAAATGTGAACTTCAAGATTGTTGCAACATTGCCATCTGCTGTAAGGAAAACCAAGCCAAGTATTTCAAGTGTGTCTTTTAAAGTTGAAAAGATCTTATGAATCTCTTTAATGTCTTACAAGTCGGTTCCAGTGCATCTGGATGAATGTTTCATGCCCATTGTTTTAAGGCTAAAGTTTATGACCAGAATTTACATGTGGAATGTGCCACATTGCTCTGGGTTCTGTTAGAATATACATGTGAAATGCCTTGTATTGTTCTGGGTTTCTGAGCAGGTGTTAAGATTGCTAAATAATGCAGTGTGTGGCCTGAGAACTCAGACCAGGTGTTAAGATGATGCAATATGAACACTGGGAAAACCTAAGTGTCAAAAATGATGTAATTTGGGGGGGGCCTTAGAGACAGGTTTGTTAGTAACGTTTAAATACTATTTCTCACAATAGACTGGAAAGCATTTTGACTTTGGGCATCTAACTCAGCACTCTGCCTTATGCTCACATGTAAGTTGTAGCACTGATTTCTTATAGAAATAGTTAAAGCTAGTAAAGATTAGGTATTTTTCTTTGAAATCAGACCTGTCCTACTGTAGTATTTTAAGTTTGTGTGATCTGAACTCTTAGATATATCCGTGGTGTAGTTGTTTTGTCTTGTGTTTTAATTATTTATTATTAAATATTTTTAAAACCTTCTACCTGTGGCTGATTTGTGTAGAGATAAGCTCTAGAGTACATTGCATATTTATAGAGGTTATTGTAATAAGCCACTCTAAAAAGTAAGCCTTGACTGTTAGTCATACTACCACTGGATAATAATATTGCACAGTAATAATTGGACACCCTTTTATGGGCCTTTTAGTAGCCAATATTAGCTGGGTAGTGGCAGTAATTACTACTGTTTAGTCTGCATAAAGGGGTACAGCTGGAGAATCTGTGTCAGCCTTTCCCAGGAGTGTCTGTGAAGTTGTATAAATACTTATCTCAAAGTGTGTGTGTGTGTGTTGTGTCAGCTACTTGGCAGGGACACGAAACACTGGTTGGACAGAGAGGGTACTGGAGGTTCTAGCTTGCCCAGCTAGGCTGAGACCTGGACCCTATAGCTGTGCCAGTGGAGAGTCTTACTGGGGACCTGGTGAACAAGGGAGCAACCAGCTCCAGATGGACTGATCTCTGTGTGCACTTAAGAGAAATTGTACTTTACTGTGTGTATTAGTTATCCTTTTCTCTTCTATGAGATTACCTCCCCGGTGTTAGTGGTGAGGATTGAGGCTCCTTGATTGTTGGGCCAGGGCACGGTCTTCACAACAACAGTGAGTGTCTGGTTACAACAACAATAACAAGTGAGTGTCTTGTTAGAACATCTAACTCTGCTCATCTGACTACATGTTCTCACTGAAATCTTGTTATTTGTCATGAGTAAAACCTGTACTTTGATCAGTTACTGGCACCATTTTCTGGTGCATTACTGTGCTCAACAAATGCTGCACTTTTGAGAGGCGCACACACACAGTTTTGATCGCAAGGAACAGTTTCAGGGGTGAAATCCTGTTATTTCAAGATAAGCTCTCCAGTCCAATTTAGTCACTATCCCTTACTTAATACCTTTGACCATCTAGGACTGAGACCCAAGGCCATATTCTTAGATAGAAACCCAAAGACACATTCTGGGCAACACAAAGGATAAATGAAGCCCAGTCATCCCTCTCAACCTCTCAGAGCATGAAATCTGCACAAAGACATATAAGTGGGACAGTTTTTAAAAAATTATCCCTATTTTTGGGCCTATTACTTTTACAAACTTAGAAAGCTGATAGAACAGGTTTTGCATTAGCAAAAATTTTCTGAAAGGTATTAAGCCTGAAACTCAAAATCTCTGTCATTATTTTCTAACATGAATCAAATTATTTGCTATTAATTTACCAGAAAATCACAATCTTATGAACAAAGGACCAAAAATAGAAGGCAAAAATGAGGACATTCTGTGAAAATCTGTACAGCTGAGTGCTATTAGCCCAGTTTAAGAAATGTGGTTACTGGTGGAGAACCAGACAGTAAAAACATAAAAAGAATTGGCAATGATCTTTTCTATACAACGCAGAATATATGAACACTTTCTGCTGATGAAAGAATATCAAAATAGTTTCACAAGATAATAAAGAAGGACAAATAACTAGTTTCTCTGCAGCTACCAAATCTTACACACAACTGAGTTCCAATAATAACCACAAGACAATAGCCCAATGACTGAGTGCACTATACATGAGGGACCCAAATGGAAGATTACTTTTCTGGGCATTTGAAGGAAAAATGTGAAAAACTTCTACAAATCCTTATGGATACAAGGGTATTTACAAAGAAGCATGACCCAAACAAGGGTTTTCTTCCATCTGCTGTAGTGTACTTTAAAATGGTCCCTATAGCAGTGAGGATTCTGCAGTCAGTCTATACAGCTCAGTTGTAACTGTTCCCAAACAGTGTTGCATACCTGGAACTACAAAGCTGGCCCCATCCAGACCTGCAGTCAACTGATCCAAGAAAACTGAGGCAGGTGAGGAGAAGGGAGATGACAGCAGCATCATCAGTTCTGTCTGTGGAGGCAGGTGAGGGGGAGGGAGATGTCAGCAGCATCATCAGTTCTGTCTGTGGAGGCAGGTGAGGGGGAGGGAGATGTCAGCAGCATCATCAGCTCTGTCTGTGGAGGCAGGTGAGGGGGAGGAAGATGTCAGCATCAAAAGTTCTGTCTGTGGAGGCAGGTGAGAGGCAGGATGGTTCTGTCTGTGGAGGCAGGTGAGGGAAGGGAGAGGACAGCATCATCAGTTCTGTCTGTGGAGGCAGGTGAGGAGGAGAGGGCAGCATCATCAGTTCTGTCTGTCAAGGCAGGTGAGGGGGAAAGAGACAACAGCATCATCAGTTCTGTTTGTGGAGGCAGGTGAAAGGGAAGGAGACGACAGCATCATCAGTTCTGTTTGTGGAGGCAGGTGAGAGGGAAGGAGATGACAGCATCATCAGTTCTGTCTGTGGAGGCAGGTGAGAAGGAGACGACAGCATCATCAGTTCCGTCTGTGGATGATACGTGAAGCTCAAAGGAGTGCTGAAGGTGAAGCCTAACCTCCCTCAGCTTGCTGGGAATCCATCTGGAAGAGGAGTGTGATGGATATTCTTACAACAGCCATGCCACAACACCATGACGGCACATTGCTCGGATGACTGTGGGGGATTTTGGTGGGCTGAGCATGCCTTAGTGTGCTCTACCCCTCCTGAAAGGTCCCTAGCCAGCTCCTTTACAGTCTGACACAATAAATGAACTCAGGTCAGCTGGGTCACAGGCAGGGCTTTATCATTTGATTCCACTAGAGCTGGCCATACAATAAAGACAAGGCAACACACTGTGTGCATGTGGGGTGGGAACAGGGGGGTTTAGTGGTAGTAGAACAGCATTTCTCCTCACCAGGGGGGGGTTGGAAAAATCAAATACCTTTATGAAAAAGAAATGCAATTAAAATGCAGTAATGAAGTCCAAACCATTTCCCAAGTAAACCTAGGTAGTTAGAAGAAAGTTGGGAAAGGGTGATGCTGAATTACATAGCATGTAGCTTATCCTGCAAGCAGAAAAACAAACCATGTCAGTAATGCCGTCTTCATTTCAAATGAAAGAGTGTCTGAAAATTACATTCATGCAAACAAAACTCCATAAATGCAATGAACACAAGCATTCACAAACAATTAACAACTCCGAAATCACTTCCTCTCAGACACAGTCACCCTTGCAGCAGCCTATGTTGAAGTACATACATTTGGACTACTAGTGCATCTTGAGTGCAACTACCCCATTCCCATCAAGTGAAACTTAGCTGAAAATATTTATTACTACCTGTCATCAACACCCCCAGCAGCACTCTGCCAAAGCTATCAGTTAAATTCTTGTATATCATCTCATTCTTCCAAGATAAGCTAATGTCTTCGCACACATTTACTTACCAGAGACTGGTTATCACACTAGCAGAGCTGGGCCGGACTGCAAATACTGCTTAATTAAAACTCTTAACCAGAGTTGTACACACTCCTGAAGGACTGCTGGTTAAACATAGCAAGTTTGCAGACGTATGCATTACAGACTTTGCATATGCATATTAAGTATGGGGTGGGGGGAATACTGTCGTTTACTTATCAAATTCGGAGAAACCGAGCTGCTGATGTGCAGCAGAAGAGCCTGCTCCGAGCTGCTGATGTGCAGCAGAAGAGCCTGCATGGTTGTTCCAACACAAACACCACTAGCTTACAGGGCAAACGACAAAATACAGACCTGTATGTCTCAAGGCAAGCTCATCACTTTAACCTGTTATTTGAGTTGCTGCTTTTGATGAAACGGAAAAGAAGCACATTCGGAAAATATTACAACAGCTTTGATTTGTGACTGGGACTTTTGTAAGATAAGAGCCAGCAACCAAGAAACCATTTGTGGTTCTCCAATCAAGGAATACTCACTCACAGAAATGCAATGGTGGTTTGTTACTGGCCAAGTGTCCAAGTTAGACCAACACTGGTCAAGGATAAATAAATCCACAGATGAAGTTTCCATGAATTATGCTTGATCAGGACTAACAGATGTTCCCTATACATATGCAAGAGATTTTGATTTTTCACCACTGGTGATCACTGAAATTCAAAAGAATAGATTTGTTAGCATTTTTATAATGGGTTTGTAAATAGATCTAAAGCATTGAAATGCTCCTTATTAAAAATATACATCTGCACTAATCTGCCCTGGTACGCTTTTATTTATATGAAGAGTCACAACAGTTTGCACAATACTAACGGTGTAGGCAGTTTCTGTGTAGTGTCACACAGAAACTTATTAGGCAAGCTGCAGTAATTTGTGCAACTTCAGGTCCAAAGATGCACCACTGCAGAAACTGACAATGCCAGGTTATTTTAATTCATCTGAAATGGGTACAAAATAAAAGAAATACATTTGGTCATATAAAGTTTACTTTTCCGTCAAAAAGAGAGCAAAACAAAGAATTCCACAATCAAAGGAAAACTTGCCAAGTAGTTTTACATAATGTTTTAGAACAACAGTTATTATGAGAGGTATTCAAGAATAAAAAGGTATAAATACAATAAATGTAAACAAAAAAAGTTTAAACAAAGCCAGTGAAAAAGGAGGTGTGTGTCACACAAATTATCTCAAACTGAAAGAGGCTGGTGTTCAGATGGCAAAATAGGCAAAGTATTTAAAACATAAAATGAAATCATAGATTAACTGCTTTATTAAACAAGACAAAAAAGCAAATGAACTGTGGCAACTATAGACAGATAGGCCACAATCTGAATTAAATCTCAGTCAAAGTCTGGGGACACGGTAAAAGGTAAAACAAAAAATACGCTGTAACTGAATATATACAATGAATCCTTACATGCAAGCAACATACAATGACATCTTACTTTGGAGTAGATTGCACATCAAAAGGGATAGAACAGAGGGTTTGATATCTGGATAAGGTTGTGGGAGTCATAGAAAGTAGCAGCAGTGGTAACGGTAAGAGAAAGTGGTGGAGGAGGCAGAATTAACCACGCAGAAGTTTCTAGATTCTAGTGCATCTTTTAACGTTTCAGAAAAACAGGCAATGAAGAGTTAGGAATGCAAAGTTAAAACAGAAGCAGAGAGAAATCAGTTAAAAGAATGAAAATAAAGTGAACTTGGGAATTCTTTAAAACCACAGGGCATGACTATTACAAAGAAACCCAGCCCAAAAGTTCTGCTTCACTGGGGTTCTTCCCTTTCTGAAATTACGACTGGGTAGGGTTGGGCTCAACTTTGGTAACAGTCCTCTTCAGTGGAGCATGGACGTTTGGGACATTACCCTTGAAGTGTCAGGTCTAGGTCGTACTGACAAAGTTAGTTATTGAAAATTTCTGACCAAAGACTCGCATGACAATTTTACAAACATGCCCCCTCTACAAACATGCCCCCTCTTACTAAACATTACAAAGCTGAACAATTCACTTTAGGAATTTGTGTTGCCCCTAACGCAATCTGCAGTACCTAATAAGATGAAGCAGTATTTCATCCAGATATGCACGACCACACTTCTGACTTGTGCATCAATAATAGTCCTCTGTAAAGGCAAACTGTAGTGATGGAACAAGAATTGTGCTCCAGCCAAAAAGTCTTCAGCCTCCCCCCACCCCCCAAAAAAGCTTGTGCTCGGGTGTTGCAGAAAAGACTTCCAGCCGGACGCGAGAGAGATGATGCACAATGCAGCCACGTAACGGATGACATACTGGCTCTTATTCTTGCTCCTGCACAACTGGGAGAGTTTGCTTATCTTGTTTACAGGTGTTTCACAGACATGGAGAAGTCTTATAAATGCATGCAAAAGCACAAACTAAAAATGTACTATAGGAGCAGGAGGGCTGTGGCTTTGTGGTATCTGGTCCTTGTACAAATGTACGTCTGGGTGCTGCTATCCCCAAGGAGTGCATTTTGTCAGCACCCCTTGTTCATAACAGGCATATCTACCCCGACTCACTGATGGAACAGGTTCAATTCCAACTATGTTAAAACTGGCTCATCAAAATCCAACCCCATGGCACAGAAGGACAAAGGCCCAACTACAGCCCAGATGATCTGTGTTCCATTAGCCTCACACATTCTTTACAAACAGGTAAAACACAATGAGAAGGCAGCATAGGAGGACATTGGGGAGCAGATGTTTGCTCACCGTAGCCGCATTGCTGGTTTTTGCTCACAACTCTCAACCTCCAAAAACTTTAAAAATCATAGTAACAGCCTTCAAAAACTATAGCTCAGGGCAGAAAAGAGGAGCCCTTTCTTATTTTTTGCAAGATCTGTAGGCACTAGACCACATATAGTTTGTATTAAGAGACCTTTGCATTTGCTTACTAAATTATCATTTGGTTTAGCAACGTAGTTGTGTGCATTATTGGATGCAGTGGGGTCTTATTTCCCCCTCGTTTTCTTGATCAAAAACTACTGTATGCGGACCAGCTTTTTTCTCCTTATTCATACTGTTAAGTGATGTCAGACGAGTGTACTTCATATCATGGTCCTGGCATGCTACAAAAACATTTATACTGTTATTTCAGTTGGACGCCCAGCTGTTTATTATTCTGAAAAGTTGTCATTTATTCAAAATCTTGAGTTTCCATATTGTTGCTCTCTATATTTTGTATCACAACGTAAAATCACCTTCCAAGTTCTAACACAGTCAGCAACCCATCTGATTCTGAAGGGCATCTCTTATATAAAGTGACTTTAATGATACAACCAATCACTGAACACAAGACAGGGCTGCAGTTTGTATGCCTTTGAATAAGCCCATGTGAAATATCCTTTAATAAGGAATTAATTGTAAGATGGAAACCCTGAACTAGTCAGAAAGGGCTCAAGGATTACCATTATATATTGTCTCTTATGGATTATTTAATCAATGCCCTCTGCTTCATCTACAAGAGTATGGCTGATCCATTCTTTTTGAAAGTTGCATCTGGAATACACAATTTGGGGGAGCAAATTAAGGACCCCAACACTAAAAATATCAGTAACAGAAACTGTATAACAAATGCATTTTACACCGCATTCCTTCCAAAGATAATGAATAAGCTTCTCCTTACAGTGAGAAGTAGGGAGTCATAACGGGGATCCACTTCTCTCACTTTCAGTTCTCTCACTTTCAGATGTATGCCCTGAATTTAGGTCTAAACTTAACATAGCAGCTCACATCACGTATACCACACAGTTATTAAAGTCCTCAGACTGTAATAATCCTTGGTGTTCGTTCACCACTATTCATAGCGCTTTCTTTACCCAATTCCTTAATAACCAATTCTCAATCCTCATATCATTCTTACTACAGTGCCTCACATGCTCATCCAAACACTAAACTTCTCATCTGCGATAAAGTGCATTCTTAAAACAAAACTACGCAGTTGACAGTTATCTTGCCCTGCCCCTAAAATAGGCACACATGTTATCACTGTTCTATCCCCATGCTCAGATGGCCTACAGATATCTGACTGGACACACAAGTCTCCTTCTTGGAATCCTGATGAGCAAGATTCCATGGAGATCTCCTTTCAGAGTTATAAGCGGGGTGCAGAATGGTGGTGAAGGAACAATTGGTACAGGATATTATCTACACTAGTAGAAATTTCTGCCGATTCACTACAGCTCGGGAAATGCACGGATGTGCAGCACTGAATTAAATCCTTGGCAACACTCACGTTTTACTCATGAAGACAAGCAGCTCCATTGTCTAACAAGTACGAATACAGACGTACACACATGTTCAAGAAAATAACTGCATTTGAAAAACTACCACTGCCATTTTACAAGTGAGAAAACACATAGCTAAGCATATTGTTAAGACAGAGGCAGAGTTATCAAAGGCAATAGATGCCCACTGGTTTTATGGGCAACCTACAACAGTGTTCTTCTTTCGGCTGCCCCTGTTAGGGGTTATCACAGCAGATCATCAGTTTCCATTTCTTCCAGTCCTCTGCATCTTGCTCTGTCACACCAACCACCTGCATGCCCTCTCTCACCACATCCATAAACCTCATCTTAGGCCTTCCTCTTTTCCCGTTACCTGGCAGCTTCATCCTTAGCATCTTTTTCCCAATATACTCTGCAACCTACAACAGTGTAGACCAAAATAAATGACCAATATAAGTCAGTGCTGTCACATGCAATAGCACTTAGAAGACAGCAAGACACTATTATGATACTGATTATACAGTCTGTATATTAGTCAGTGTTTTCAAAAATTCTTGACATTTGCTTTTGAAAAGTTTATATTTAGTAACCAGAGAACAGTTCTCAACAAAAGGACCTCAGTATCTGGACTCCAATCATGCAGACTTATGTCTTGTACAAAAGAACAAAGCACACAGATTCAACAAAGTTTTTAAGTCTCCAGTTGGAAAGAACCATTTCCCTGAATGCACATATCGGAACAGACAAAACAGGATACGAGGACTGCCTGGGTTCACATGGTTGGGGCAACAGGAATAAAGGAGGAGAGACCATTTTAGACTTCTGTCTGGCAAATGGCTTCATAGTAGCCAACACATGGTTCAGACAGTCACAAGATCGCATACAAGTGTAGCTAACATGCAACTCGGGTAGACTTCCTCCTAGTAAGGAAAAAGGACTGGGGTAGAATCCATGATAGCAAAGTCATCCCCAGTGAAACAGTCGGCCCACGGCATAAACCACTAGTTGCCACATTCAGCTGCAAGCAGTGGTCAGAGAAGGCTCCAAGGTCAACAGAGACCAGGCTGAAGACAAGAGAAAGTACAACAGTTCAGGAATTACTCAGTGCTCTAGCACCTCAAGAAAAGGAAATAGGTAGAGATGAAGAAGAATGGCAGCACCTCAAAACAGCATGTGCGAGAACTACAGAAGAGACATGTAGCCGAGTCAGGTATGACAATATGGTACAGAAGGAAAGCTGATGGTAGAATCTAGGAAATGATCAAATGAAAGGAGGAGAGAGAGAAAAAAAGAAAGATCACACCAAGAAGGAATACTGGTTGGCTAACAAAGAGGCTAAGAGAGCAGTGGCAATAAAGAACAAGGCAGAGAGGCACTCTGCCAGCATCTGGAAAGTAAGTCAACAGATGGTGTAAAGAAACTATCAGGTTGCAAGGCAAAGACAGAGTCAGACATCATTCATATGAGATGCCAGCAACAACCTGCTCACCAGTCCACAGGACATCAAAGGCAGATGGCAAGAGTATTTCCAGCAGCTTCTGAATGAAGGAAACCCCATAGAAACTGTACTGCCCCAGACCCAGCCTACAGTGAGAGAAGAGGTGAAGCCCACCCAAGAAGAAGTAAGAACAGTACTAAGGAAAATAAAGTCAGGGAAAGCAGCCATCTCAGATGAGGTCACAGCAGATATGATCAAGATGTTGGGTGACATAGGAGAGAAGTGGCTCCTGAGGGTACTCGTAGAAATGTGGAGAGATGGTGTATCCCAGATGACTGGAGAATTAGCATACTATTGCCAGTGTTCAAGAACAAAGGGGACATTCACAACTGTGAGCAGTGCACAGATATAACTCCTGTCATGCTGCATGAAAGTGCTGGAGAGGATGACTGATAAATGAATACCCAAGATAGAAGATGAGTAGTTTGGATTTAGATCAGGATGCAGCACAGCTGACCCAGTTTGCAGTGAGACGGAAGCTAGAAAAGAGGAAAGAGTCTGACTAGGCATTTCTAGATTTGGAGAGAGCATATGACAATCCCCAGAAAGATTTAGGCAGTCCTGTGGTAGTCTGAACTCCCAGAAACATTGGTAGAGTTAGTGCAGGCTATGTACAATGACCCAATGACTCAAGTGTGAACAGTGTTCGGTCTCAGAGAGGGGCTCGCAGTGGGAGTGGGTGCACACCAGGGTTCAGCTCTGATCCCACTAGTGATGGACTACATTAGCAAACAGGTTGGAGGGGACAGAACAACAAAGCTGCTGCATGAAGACGATGCGACCGTGCAGGCAGACTAAGAACTTCAGCGAAGTACTGGGAAATGCAATCCAAACCTGAAGGCACATGGGATGAAACAGAATACAGTTAAAACAATTGCAATGGCAGCAAATGGTGGAGTTCAGAAGATGCTGAGAATTGAGATAGAAGGGAAAATAGCGGCTTCATGCATCTGGGAGGGGTGGCTGAGGAGAAGATAAGTCTGAATGAGAAGGTCAAAGCTAGAATCAGACAGGTTGCAGACATCTTGCACAGAGTGTCAGGGGTAGTGTATGACAGAAGAATGCCAAAGAAGCTGAAAACTAGGTGTACAAAAAAGAGTGGTGTGACCAGTACTGCTGTATGGTACAGAAACCTGGGCAGTAAACACAGAGCAGCTGAGGAAGCTACAAGTGATGGAGATGAAGTGCCCAAGAAGGGTGGTAGGATGCACACTGTGGGACAGATGAAGAAATGTTGACTTAAGAGCAGAAGCCAAAGTAGATCCAATTGCAGAAAATGTCAATGAGAACAAATTACAATGGTTTGAGCATGCGTGCAGAAAAAACAAGAGACAATCTGGTGAAGACTTAGGACAAACAGGTAGAAGGCATTAGAAAACAAGGGTGTTCAGCAAACAGCTGGATGGATTGTGTGAGAGAATACCTGAGACAGGTATTAATGTCAAAGAAGGCAGGAGTGTAGAGGAGAGAGGTACATAAGAGAGAGAGATGCCAACAGTTGACATGACATGCCAACCTCACGTAGAAAACATGCAAAACGGGATGATGATCCTGAAGGCAAGAATCATTCTAAATGATCAGTCTTTAAGGTTCTCATATTGTGCTCATAATTCTAGATCTGGAAAGTGGTCAACAGTAAAAGAGTTGAAGGATTTCATTTGGAAGGGTAAGTGGAAAAAGAGTCAAGTGAGATACGTTGATCCTCCCAACAGAACAAGGGAGTTTAGGATTACCTGGTTTGAAGGGATATCTCAGGAGGTACACAGCTGCACACAACACAAGCAGAAAGCTATAATTTAAAGTGGAAGGTGATGATGATGATGATGATGGTGAAGCAGGGGTGCAATTCAAGAAATAAAGAATGGGATTTTGGATGCAGACACTTAAGTAGAACAAACAGTAGTTGTACATCTATTATATTCAATAAATAGCAAAAAGTATACCAAGAACTTAGACAACACAAGAATGCAGAAAGGAGATTCTGAGACAGGGATGACTGCAATATTGGGTACAGAGAACAGACAAGATGGGACTGGAATTTACTGGAAGAAGCTGACAAAGGAAAGAAGGTATTGGGGACAAAGAATAAGAGAAGGAATGGTAACACAATAGGAAAAGGCCAAGAAGACATTTGGACTGCAGGTTAGTGACTGCCTTTGGTATCAGGCACTGGTATCAGAATACAGACAAAGAGGAAGGAATGGGGGGGGTCCTAAATGAAAGACCCATACAGGTTGAGTTTTTAAATTAGTCTAGTGACTGCCTTTGGTCATCAGGCACTGGTATCAGAATACAGACAAAGAGGAAGGAATGGGGGGGGGGTCCTAAATGAAAGACCCATACTGGTTGAGTTTTTAAATTAGTCTATAACAGAAGCGGCTGTTAAAAGGGGTAATTAGTAGGGCATATAAATATTGCATGGTAATTACAGGAATCAATCAGAAGAGGTCAGAAAAAATTGGGGAGAGAGATTAGATAAGCAATTTAAAAAGAAGCAACAGGAGGATATATGCATGCCTCCCAAATATGCAAAGTGTAGTAGATTTAGGATTTCTAAATCTGAAGTATCTGCAGAGATACTTTTCCCAAGCAGAGTCCAACATTTTTTCCTCAGTCAGATGGCAAATGGAGAAGTGATGGGGAAGATGGGAGCATATATGCTGGCAGAGTTTAAAAATTCCTTACAGAGTACTGAATACAGGATGAGCAAATGAGTGCAAATAAGGAAATTATTTTTTGGGCTGGGATACAGGATCTAAATTGCCTAGACACAGTAAGGCCTTGTTAAGTTTAAATTTGGTGGATGCCGCAAAAGCAATTACTAAAAACTGGAAATTAAAATCTAAACCAACTACACCTGAAGTAGTGAATACTGCAACAGAGATAAAAAGAACATCAAGCGGGATCTTTAGAAAAGGGTAGAAGTAAATTTCATAGACAAAAAAATGGAAATTGTGAGAGCAATACATGCAAAAAATGTTTTAGAGGAGGACTGAGATTTAAGAGAAGGCAGGATTTGCATAATTTGTGTTAATGTTACTTAGATTATGCATCACATATATTGTTATCTATCCTAGGTCTGTAAACGTGAAGCTCTGCTTTAGTTTGGATGTGTCACAAGTGATAATTCAATAAAGGTATTCTAAGAAAATAATATAAAGAAGATTTATGTTTATCTTTATCTAAAAACACTTTAAGGCCACTTCAATGAGCCTAACTAAACAAAATGGTATTTTGAAAGTACAATAATAAAGGACCGTTTTGTCTGGATGAAGGGTAAAAGCTTTTACCTCCTGTGAAAGAGGCAAACTCGTGCTCCCCCAACACACACAGTCACCACACATCTGGGAAAGTTAAGTTTCCATTATGTAGCCATTTTTAATTAATTCAGACTTAAAAAATGAGCTTGAGGAGTTGGCCCTCCAAGAACCTGACCTTGATTAATAGCCCTCCAAGAACCTGACCTTGATTAATAGTATCACCAACTTCTGGACACCCAGTATTGTTGACTGTTCAGATTTTAAACGTTCAGCTATATTTTAAACATTCAGCTATATTTTACCAAAGTGCTAAATAAATAAAAATCTACTAAAATGCTGGCTAACCATCCACATCTAAAGTGACCAATACACAACACTTGTGTATCCTCTGTATGTATAGGACACTCCTAGATGAATTAAGCTTATATTGAAATAAATTGCACCACCTACTAGCTAGACTGTCACGGTCTCTTATCAAACGCTTTTGCCAACCTGCAAGCTTCAAGCTTCCTGTTAAGAGGTTATGCACCAACTCACTCAACATTGCAGGAAAAGCTACCTGGCAAGTTAGATTTCCATTTTATTCAGCGGTAAAAGTAGAAAGTGAACATACATAAAGGAGTGAATCTAACACCCACTGAACCAAACAAAATGGTAGTCTAGAAGAAGTTTTCATCAACATATTATTCTACGCACAGTACATTCAGTAGGTTCACCAATTCCCAGTGGAAGAAGCTACTACATTCTGAACTTACTAGCATAATGGTACCCACTTTTGCAGCTATGCAAAAGACATCAGAGGTTTGCCTTGGATGCAAGCTTCAAAAAACAGGGGACTTCTGATAAGTGTGTTTTGAGAATTTCTGATCACTAAAAGATGTGTGGCATGCGACTTTGCAGCTTCTTGCTTCCTCTGGTGTTCCAGTATGCTCAACATAGCATGCTAACATTAACAAATTGCTATTATGGCCTACAGAAGAGAACGAAACTAGCAACCTAGCTCAACTACCTGTATAGCGCAAATGTAATTGCAGACGGCTTTCTAGTTACATAATGGCTGAAAGTGTCAAGGGTCATCTGTAAACTACACTAGAGAGCCAAGAGGTCCAACTTCAAATCAGACTGGAATGCTTTGGTGGAGGGGAAAGTAGCCTTCTATCCTGAAAGTAACAAACTGCAAAGAGGCTCTTTAAATAAACAAATGCCATCATCAGTAAAGCAAGTCCCTGGATCTGTTTAAATTGCTGGAATGGTGAGGCAAGAGTTTTCAGAAAAGTTGCAAAAATTAAAAAATAAAAAGTATCATCAGCTATTTCAAAGAAATTATTTTGCAAGACAGATTTATTGGAACATCTGTCTTGTGCATCGCCAGAGAATTAAAAAACTTTAATCTTGAAATTAAATCTTAACCAATCATATTTACTACTCAGTGGAAAGGGTGAAAGCAGATGGAAAGGAATAAAAAGCATATTCGTAAGACAATACTTGAACTGTCAGTATGCAAAGGCACTATCTTCCGAGTTGTGGCATTACAAGACTTAAGTAGCATAAAGAAAAACATTTAAAAGAAATAAGGTTTTATACAGCACAAAGAACGTAAGCCCTACTTTTGCCACTGGGAAAATATTTACAGATATAGTATCATGACAGACAAATTCCAGCAATGTTGAACTGCAGGGCCAATAATTAGTATTACATAAACATCCCATCAGTCTGTTAACAAAAAATGGCTGTGAAACAGGATAACAGAAAATGAAGGTTACGCAAAGTCCTGAAGCCCAAAGAGTAATGTTATTAATGCACAGCAGTGTTACAAGCTGAAACGTGTAAAATCCTTGCATTGTAACTTTACTATCTTTTTTTGAGTAATGGTCCTCTGGTAATCCCTATATGTACATTTTCAATTTACTGAGTAGGCAGATGAACTAGACCAAAGTGAAGTCCATTTATACGCACAACCTCATTATGAAGAGCACAAGAACAGCTATACTGAAGAACTGACGACACCTAATGAAACAGTAAAAAAGTACAAAAATATTCAAATGGCAGTCCTAAGCAACATTTAGGACAAAGTACTTGTGTAGGAACTTGCCACAATTACATAATAATGCATAAACCAAAAGAACACTCTGCCAGTAACGTGCAAGTCCAAGACGGAACTTGACAACCACCAGAATTAATCAGGAAAAAAAGTACTGTAAAAGACAGTTACTGCTGTTGGTCGAAAAGTAATAGGTTTAAAAACAGAGTGGAGGAATTATAGTTAAATTCTTCTAACAAGTCTGGAGTACTACACCAGAGAAGAAAAATGTCAAGAATGTGAACATAGGTTTCCAACAATTGTGGCATCTAAAGTTGAAAACATACTTGTTTTCCCAGGACAGCATGACCAGATTAGCAAATGGGAGCATAAATGGCTCCCATAGCTACTCCCTCTACTTAAAAATCCTTCAAAACAGATGGAATTAGGCTTGAATAATAATTTTACCAGATCAACCACAAGATAGACTTCTCTGTTGTTCAAAAATCCAAGCATAGAAAATCTTGGAAAAGTACTCTAAACTATGGGGAAGCACTGAAAAGAAGTCGATCACGTCAACAGTGACAAAAATAGAATCCTTAGTGTAATACTGTTCCTTTAAATTTACTATGAAATTCCCATGAATCTTTGATAAGATGGGGATATTTACCGATAATATTTATTCAGATAAAGCAGCCAAGGAACAGCTTTTAGACCCTTGCACTGCCACTATTAGCCTGAGGGAAGGGGTGTCCTTGATACTTTTCTGTGTCTTTGCTTCAACAAAAATTGTTGATGTACAAGGTTTCTAACATGTCAGGAATCTGTATTCATCAAGAATAATGACTTTCTGCAAAATTAATTCTTCAAGAAATTAACTCAATGGGTCTAAGTTAGCTTAACCACACTCTAGGATAGAGGGATATAGCTTTCTGTATCAAACAAAAATGTAAACATTGTACTAGAACAGCCAAAGGCATCCATCAAAAAATAACTCCCCAACCCTTATCAGGTTTCATGACTCATATTGATTTATCAGAAATTAAATGTTGTTTCCAAGCATCCCTTTCTTCAAAGGTCAAATTATATTGTCTAAATTTGTTTTTACTATTACTTAGTGCATTTCTGTTGAAATAAATGTACTAAATGGTGTGGGGGCATTGAAAATACTTTTCCTTGTAATACCAGATTCCTTACCTCTAGAGCCCTTATTGTTCATTAAGAGAAAGATTAAGCCTTCTAGTGAAAAGTTCACCTGAACTCCATGTACCACATCAAAATTTAGCACTGGGCACAAAAGTCAAACCTCTCTGAAATAAACATGAATGTGTGAAATTACCTCTACACTTAATGTTGAAACCTTCCTTGGTATGTAAAATACCATCATGTGAAATAATGTCAGAGGAAAACATCACTAGGTGACCTTAGTCCTTCCAATGCCCGTTCCTGAGATTGTAATTCATTCCCCTGACCCGGTTCGCATTTGGAAATAACACGTTTCCTCTGTCCATGGGGGGAAATAAGTCACTGGTTCTTGACTCGCGAAACGACTCAATGTCTGTAAAAGGGGGGGGGGTGACTAAATGATCGTCCATGGTCATCCAAACTTGGAGGATTTGTCTCATTTTGGTGTGATGCACAGTTCCCTACAAATTAATGTCATCCCTAGGACCAACATAGTTCATATCTTTATCTTCATCATTAACTTTACCATTATGGGCCCCTTTGGGCAGCAAATACGCACAACCAGTCTGGTAGTTATTAATATCCCTTAAGAATTTTTGCTCCTTCTTATCCTTAATGAATTACATAAGAACTCCATACTTTTCAGAATGGAAATTCTTAACTACAAAAAATGTAGAGTAAACCAGTATTGTACTAGGAGCAGTACTGGGCCAACGGTCAAAACAATTATTTGGTTAGTAGTCTGGTACTCCAGCCAGAAATATTGTAAGAAAAGTGGAAAAGCTGGACAACAGGAGAAAGAGAGAGGAAGTAGGAACTAATAAATAAATACATATATTAAAAAACACAGGATACAGACATTGAAAACAAAAGAAAGTTAAAAGTTCAAATTCATCTGCAGACTTATTGATGCTGCGGGTAGGATTTAGGCAGGTTGGAAAATGATACAAGAGTGGAGAGTAGAAATAGTGTCGTTGGATAAGAGTTCTGCACATAAAGACCAAGGTGGGAACAGAGCTTAGTGGAGTGAAAAAGAGGGAGAGCTAAAGGACCTCTAATTCTTTATATGGATCCAGGAGGAGAATACTGCAAGTGAGGGTACTAACAAGTAATGCGATTTTAACAGGAATGCGAATACTGCATGTGAGGGTATTAACAAGTAATGCGATTTTAACAGGAATGCGAATACTGCAAGTGAGGGTACTAACAAGTAATGCGATTTTAACAGGAATGCGAATACTGCACGTGAGGGTACTAACAAGTAATGCGATTTTAACAGGAATGCGAATACTGCATGTGAGGGTATTAACAAGTAATGCGATTTTAACAGGAATGCGAATACTGCAAGTGAGGGTACTAACAAGTAATGCGATTTTAACAGGAATGCGAATACTGCACGTGAGGGTACCAAATAATGCGA
This sequence comes from Protopterus annectens, assembly GCF_019279795.1. NCBI lineage: Eukaryota > Metazoa > Chordata > Ceratodontiformes > Protopteridae > Protopterus > Protopterus annectens. Next base: position 1,205,933,492 of record NC_056737.1, read on the forward strand.
TTTAACAGGAATGCGAATACTGCAAGTGAGGGTACTAACAAGTAATGCGATTTTAACAGGAATGCGAAACCCTCCTACCCATCTAAATGTCATAGCAATGATAGGAGTACAAAAAAAAAAAAAAAAAGCTTACGTTTGTTACCCTTTCATGATGTATTGGCCTTATTTTCTCCCAGCTACCTGTCCCTTACCTAATTTTATATTACCCAAGAGGTCACAGTCTCGTTCCTGCCAATACAAAGTATACTTTGCAAACGAAGAGATCACCCATTACACTTGCCCACCTCCAAGGGAGGGATTTGTCCCACTAGTGAGCACATTATAGTTAGCTCCCATGGTCAAGGCCACTGATTTAGAATAACAACAAAAAATGAAATTACATTTTTTTTTATTAATTAGCCAAAATTCTTCACAGTTCTGGGAATACTCAAGGCATTTTAAAAAGGAAACCCTAAATATATAAAACTGGCAGTAGTACAACAAATGCAACAAGAAATAAATTCCTTTAATCTAGTGGAATAAAACAAATTCCACGAACTCTGTTTTTAGCAGCAGTTCAGTAATTCACATTATGTGATCTTTACTAGACTGTGCAAGGAAAAATGGAAAAACAGTGGCCTTTATATGGAAAAGTGCATCAGTCTTGTTTCTTGCAGATGACAGGGTGCCTTGTTTCTTGCAGAGGACATGGTGCCAAGCTAGACATCTTCGTGTCTATTCATCTTCTTTGGTTGTAATGGTGGGCACACACTCCCACACACACGGGCAAGATGACACAACCACCAGAGAGCCCAATCCCACGAGTCTGTCACGTGAACTTGAATGCAGTGGCTTCTGGAAGGTTTAGTCTACGCTTTCAGCTGCTGTTGAATTCGAAGGTTTTTGCTACTCTCAGCCGGCTAAACTTTGGGTAGCGTAATCCCATCTTTCAAATGCATGTACTACGTTTTTCCGTTTGTAGTGCTGAACTCTCCTCAGTAGGTCACCCTGTAAAAATAGACTTCGGCTACAAGGATTTCCCCAGTTAAAACTAAATAAATTATTATACTTGGCCTGCCTACACCATCACATTAACTCATATCACTCACGGGAGGTGCTACTGCTAAACAGAAAACTCTCACCTCATCTGGTACTTCAAAACCTACAGTTAACGTGAGAAGCAATCACTTATTAATGAAGGTCACAGTCATACACTCTACCAATACCTTAGTGTACAAAACATAACAATATCTCAAGGCAGAGAACACACATCCTGCTGTACTCATTCATCATTTCTCAGCTAGAGCGTCTTGTGCGTGGAGACATGCGTGAATGGGCATACCTTTGTTGAAGGTTGTGTTAGGGCTGGCAACTCAGCACGTAAAAATCAACTGTCAATCATTAGTGGACCGAAGTTCCGTTGTGGCGACTCCTAACCGGGAAAAGCCGAAAGACACAACAGTCCGACCCTCTGTGGTCACAACCTCCCCCTTTCTTCATGATTCAGATATGCTTGCAGCACACACACTGTGGACTGTACTCTCTGATGAAATTAGTAGAATGCATTTTTTTTTTTTTACTGTGTTGCTTAAAAAGGACTTGCACCACATGGCTTCAGAGATAATTACTAAATGGCTTCACTGTTTTTCACATTTTCCATGTGGTCCCCAACAGTCTGCATAACACTGACAGCCTCACTTGTTTCTGCAAAGTACAATCCATGTACTTCTTACTTAATATAGCAGAGACTGAAAGCAAACTCAAGGGCAATCATGCAGAATTCATATCTTTGTTTGTACACACTGCATACATTCAATGCCACTGTATACTCAAAACACCTAAATCAGTCACTTAAATCTGGCTAAATCTAAAGGTTAGTTTAGCACACAGTGGACCTACACATTCAAAGCTGAACACCATCCAGTCTCCCAGTCACTTTTGTTATAGCACTAAGCTTTCAGGATTATTATAGCATATCTGTGCATGCAGGATGTCTAATGTTAGCCAAGCACTTGGGTGAAATATTTACGAAATGGCTGACATACGAAGGAAAACAAAAACTCATTTTGTAACATAAAAATATAGTACTTAAAGGGGCACTACCAGGACAAGCACTGCATACTATTAAAAGTACTTCAGATACATTTGTTGGGAGGCTGAGGGATTTCAAAATCAACATGGTACAAGTAAAATAAACTCAAATTGTTCATGCTCTGTTTTGAAGGAAAGCATTTCTAATGTAAAAAAAAAAAAAAAAGAAAACTGGACTACAAGGAAAACTATTCAAGAGCTTCACACGTAGGTGTAGAGCTTTTCTAATTTATTAGTGTGCATAAGAAAGAAAAGGTAGTTGCAAACCCTGACACAGACCTTTTGCACCCTGCAGTGAGTCTCACTTTAGTTTAACCAGCTCAGCTTTATCTTTGCTTCAGGGTTGGCTTAAGTGGTCTGTTGCACCTACAAGCTTAAATGGTATACAACAATATGGGCTTACACGCCCTACAAATCTACTGACAGCAGCAACCTACAGTCACCTACAGAATCCAACAAGAAGCCCACCCTCCTCTGGCATAGTATTACCTACCATAAAGGCATTAATTATATGTCTGGCATCATGGGTAGTTCTGATGTGCTGCCCCGCGGTACATCAGAGCTGGGCAGTATAACTCTATTTACAATTGGCACGCTGGCCAATCAGCGTGCACGTTTTGGGGGGGTCATGGTATAATTAGTTATTTACATTTCATAGCTGGGAAAGTTCAACCGGGTAGAAGCTCATTTTCAGAGGAGGCCCGGGCAGAAAAGTTACAAATTACAAAACATTTTAAGAGCAATAACTTTGCAATCTTCAAAAATAAAACATCTACAGTTTAAATAATTGTATAGATGGACTATAAAAACATTGGTTAAGAATCAATACAAGTTATATGACAATCCTTTAAAATTTGGGGAAATTTCAGACAGTTTGTAGAGAATTACAAACAGAAATTGCAATATGAAGTGAAGGAAAACAGGCTTCTAGTATACTTCGAGAGAAAGTCAGGGAAGAGACTGAAAGCAGTAAGGAAATAAGTGAAGACGGGAGAGTAACAAGAATGTAAAGGCACTTGGTCACATTAGGGTCATTACGTCTGTCTTCCACCACAGAACACCAGTCACTTGGCAGTCAGTACTGCCAGCTACAAATTTTTGTTACTTTCTGTAAAACAGCCAGGAGGGAATTTTGTTTTATCATCTGGACTGCTGAGTTCTCAACAGGCAAGTTTTACATATTTGCAAGACATGTTGCAGGAAACAATTGCTAAATTCTTTTTTTATTATTATTATACATTAAGCCCTTCCCTCCTTTTACACCTGAGCAAGAGCTTTACAGGTGGTACTGGGTGTTAAGAAAAGTTCAAAATATCATTTGCGTCTCAGCTGCTGATGGGAGATGCTCAGTCAACCACTTCTTGGACTTTTTCCATAATGGCCTACTGGAATTTCCGTGCATAGAGTTCTGCGACTTGCTCATTACTGATAAAACCAAAGAAACTTTAAACTACAATAAAATACCAAGGCAGATTATACTAAACACCCACATTTTTACCTACTTTCATTACACCGCAGGTTGAAAATGCTTGCAGTTTTTTGGAGGTCTTTAGATCCCAACTTTTCCCTAGCTAAAGAAATATAATGATGGTCCAAGCTACTGGAAGAGGGAGGTAACCTGGCACAGTTTACTTGAGTGGGATGGCAAGGGCATATCATACTTTTAATATGGATCAATATAAATTTTTTTTCAAAACAGGGTCTTTTATGTGTAATATCAATCGAAGGTTTGCAAGAAACTTTTGCAGTGAGGTTAATTCAGCTCTGGTGGCATACAGAAATAAAGCCACGGGTACTGCGCAGGCAAGGTGGTCTCTATTAGTAGCCTGTGCAACTGATGCATCTGGCAGGAGAGGATGATCACTCTCATCCTAAGGGGGGATGGAGCTGCCAGAGTACTGCATAAATCCCTCAGAGAAGGGCCTGGTATGCAAAATACACAGCCTGTGTTGGGGAGGGGGGGTGGGTAGAAATCAGGCTCTCCAAGCCACCAAGGAGTGAGTGGTGTGCGAGAGGCAGAGTTGGCTGGAAAGTGATGTGATCCCCACATGGATAGACATTTCCCTCTGCCCAGTTACACCATCAAAAACTCCTGAAATACCAGTATTCTACAACAGCTGCAAACCAGTGTCATGGTTTCCTAAATAACTGTTACCTCTAACAAGCTGCTAACTCTAACAGGCTCTTGGCATGGCACTGGGGGGGGGGGGGTGTTGGGGCAGAGAAGTTTTAGCGTAGGGGGGAGAAAAGGACCATGTCCTACTCATGCAGGGCTTCATGGTTTTCAGCCACATGATCAAAAAATGACAAAATAAATTAGCTTATCATAACATTCTTCTTCACCTGCAAAAGTGAAACTAGAATCTATTCAGAAGTACAAGCAGTGAAATGTGCCAAGCTGAATGCCAAACATTAAAGAGATCTATTACAGCTACTGTGGGTACATTATGAGTTCATGCGAGTACTATGAGAGAGCCTTCAGTCCACCTACCACTTCAACTTAAAGTGTCTTCACCTCTCTGGCTATTCTTCCATTCCTCCTCATGTACTTTCAGTAGCTAGCTGTTTACTTCTGGTCAAAAATGTAGAATATTTGTTAGAACTGTCAGAAATGCCTCTATACCCAACAGCACCTGTGTCTCTCTCTGTCTCTCTCTCTCTCTCTCTCTCTCTCTCTCTCTCTCTCTCTCTCTCTCTCTCTCTCTCTCTCGTTCCAGTTTTGCTTGCATCTCTGTCTCTCTCTCTCTGTCTCTCTCTGTCTCTCTCTGTCTCTCGTTCCAGTTTTGCTTGCATAACACTGAAATGGCCAAGCATAACATTACTGGAGTGCACAGTGAATTGCTCTTGTAGTTTCTTGATTTTTTTTGCAGTTATTGACAAAATTGCATTTATTAGTGGCATTTTCTCAACATTTCTTTCCAAAAAGGTGTAAAAGAAAAAACACATTTACAAACAAGCTTACAAAAAAAGTACAAAACACTGACAAAGTGAAATAATGTATAAATACTTATACTATCCATGTACCACAGATGGACTTTATAACATATGACAGCACATATGTGGTTTAAGCACTGGTCAGGCTGCAGGCAGTTTCCTATCACTGTACTCCCCCGTCCCCCTCCCTCCTCAGTAGTGATGCTATTGGTGCTCCTTTGGATATTACTTAAGGACTAGTTTAGCTTCAGCTGGTACTTCATCCACTGCCCAGGTCACTCAACAATTTGTTCTGCAGGTAGCTCTACTGGTACCAAGTTTAATTTTTAGACTCCTCAACCCTGCTCAGCCTCTAGCAATAACCACCAATACTAGCACTCAACCAGCCCTGGACCCCACAACTGCCCCTTAACAAGTGACCTCTAGGTTAGGCCGGAGGAATGCAGGATGCCAAGTGCAGCTCACAGTGCAAAATTGGGAGCCACCATTCTTAAGTTCGCCAGTCAGGAGTCCCTAGCTAGGGGGACAACTAGTGCAATTACATGAGGATGCCATTTCCACCACCCAGTACTAACCTCAGCTATCCTGCGAAGGTCCTGGTCTCCCTCCAAAAATATCTCTGACATCTTTTCCAAGCAACCTTCTCCAGGACAGCACAAATGTCCATCTGCCACTTAATCCTATGTCCCTGGTCATCCTACCAGGCACTTCAGATGTTCCCAAAGTCAGCTCACTGGTGGCACTGATGAATATATTGCCACTGCCACTGCACCACTAAGGTGCCCCAAGTAAGGATACACACAGCATTCTGACAATTCTCAGTCATCCTTGGTGCCCATGTAGTGCCCTGAGGCAATGAACTTCATTATATTACTATCCACTAGTGTATATACACACACAAACACACACACACACACACACACACACACACACACACACACACACACACACACACACACAAGTGCCTTGAAACACGGCTTTGTCTGCATTTAAATGTGCACCTCCTGTGATAGGCTGCTGCATAGCAAGGAAATAGAGTATACCTTATAGCCCTGTTCTCAAGCCATCTAGACACTGACTGGTTCCATTAAAAGGGGCAACAAGAGGATATATAGCAATCAGAGGCACAAAGAAATGTAAACAAAAGGGAATGCAGATGAGGAAGGCCTTTTGCAAGGAGAAGTCCCCATTTTTACATGCATGCAGAGAAGGAATGATGGGAGTGGAGGCTCCACAAATGAACACGAAACAGGAAAGACAGACGGACACACTCAGAGGGTAGAGACATGGAATACACAAAGTGCTGACAAATAGGTGGAGATGACAAGCAGACTGGCCCAGAGGGATGTTACTGGGGCTCTGCTGATGGAGGTCTTGGGTTTGAAGGGCTGGTGATATAGGTCACACCCTGCTCTGGTAGCCTGTTGCAAGGAACCACAGTGTAGCCAATCTACAACTGTCTGCAGCCCCTGACAGGGGCTGATGTGCATCAGTGCACCATGGCAGTGACCAGTCAAATGTCACTTCCACTACGTGCGCAAGCTTTGACTGAGCTGTGGCAGGTAAGTAGGGTTGGGATATGTGCCTGGGAAACGTCACAATCTCCCCTCTGAAAAGGCAATGCCACCTCACCAGTCTCAGTTGGGGGCAGTGATTGATGCAACTGCAGATTAGTGGTAACATCAGGACCTGCAAAATGTAGACACTAAAAAAAAGCGCCATTACTGATACCTCAGAAATGGGGCAAGAAAACACAGTACAGATAAGGAAATAAAGAATCCCATGTTTCTCACTATACTGAGACTCTGCTGCCTCCTACAGCAGAAAGTAGCAGTCTTCCATTGCTGTGCCTGTGCTGAAAGACCAAAGGGATGTGGATTAACATGCAGAAAACCAAGCGAAGGTGCAGCTCCAGCCAGAATAGCCAGAGATGGCCCCACAACCTTGAAAGTTACACTACAACTATGTCCACTTTTCTGCAACAGACAGCAAGTGCCACCATCACTGACCCATTAGGCAGTACAGTCCATGGCTTCACATACACAGAGGAAGATCATCACAGTCTGCACTTCTTAAGGCAGGGGTATTAATAGTCCACCACCCTATATTGTGTGCAGCCACATCACAGATTCTCTGGGGCAAAACCTGTTTCACCACATCAGTGCTGCAGGATGCCTCTTGTCCTTCCACATTCGACAACCACAGTAGCCCCACACAGCACTATCACATACTGGCTCAGTCAGCCCAGTCAAAGGAATTTATCAAGGACACAAATGTCTTCATGCTGCCATGCTGCTCATATCTACACCCAGGCATCTTGTAAACCCTCAGACTGTGCAGGCAGCCACATGTAACTGTGCCCCTTGGCAGGTGTGCAAATGACAACTGTAACTTATACCACCCCTCCCTCCTTTGTGGGATAAGTCAAACTGTACCTTACACGGTGTGACTGAGTACAGGCTTCAAACACAGTTTACATAATTTTGTCCTGTGTGAACACTGCACTGCCACGGGATACTTGTCAGGCCCATAGAGGTAGTGAACTAGATGTTCCTGATCTGCCTGCTTTACTATACACTGTGAATGACCCCATCTCAGGGTGGCGATATGACCACTGGTTGCTGTAGAAAAAGTTACCGCTGTTGTTGACGGAGGCTGTTAAATGTCTTTGTAGCATTGCCTGATACGAGTTTGGAGATTCTCAGGACTGAGGGCTGATGGGCTGCCTGCTTCCAGGGAACCATATTATTAGTGCGCAGCATACTTCCAGGGAACCATATTATTAGTGCGCAGCATACTACAAAGAGGCTGCAGGCTTTTGCAAGCGAGTACTGCATAGACCCACTTAGGTGTAGAGACAGTGGAATCATGCTTTCAGCAGGCTGAGCAGTCTGTGTCTCTGTGTTGCACTGTATTTTGACTATATTGGTTGGGTTCCTCACAGGTGTCAAACCACACCTCCAGGGGTACTTTGCACTACATAACACATACAGGGGGCATGAGACAGGATCATGGCTGCTACTGTCTGTAGTTCTAGGTACTTGCCCACTACCACTGTGGCTACATTACTACTATGTGGTCATGTGTAATTTCTTTATGTAGGAAGTAGGAATAGATGACTTGTATGCAAAATGTGGTAATCGCAGGCACTATACCACCTCTGCATTGCACACTAACCAGCACTTTATGGAATAGTACCCTATCCTAATGATATGCCACTCTACTTGGCCCTTTGGCAGAGTCGTTAATGTCATGCGTGTAATCTATAGCTTGCAATAGTTCAGGGAGATAAGTTCATAGATTAGTATTAGGCTAAGTGCCCTTGTGGGCCATTTTAAACTTAGCCAATTACCCCATGTCAGAATCAAACCCTGCACCTTTTGTTTGTAAGGTAGACACCTTAACCAAGTAATGTGGTAGAAACCATGCACAATAGTGGCCCTCTACCTGAAGTACTAGAAAAAGAATTCTCAAAATAGACTGGCCTTACGCATCCTATGGTTGATAATTACATATTATCCCTATTGAGAATAACTGAGATTACACCGCAGATAACTTGAGGGGGGACTCACACATAGGATAAAGCATTTAAGAGCTACCTCTGTCCATTACTAGTACCATTAGCTGCTGGTATGTTATTCAGAGTACCATTTCCAACAGTACCGCGTGTTGCTGTGTCACACTCTCACGTGAAGCTCAAGCGCTTACAGATACAAAGTGCTACATTATTACAACTGCTACAGCTCCTGGCATTGTCGCCTAACTGCAGCTGCACAGGTTTTTGTGTAGCTTTTGCCTTTCTAGGTCAGACAACAGCTTGCACCACCTTCACTGCTGATGGCAGACTTGTGATCTGCTTCCAAAGACCCACATTTGCTGCTCAATACGCTCTCATTAGACTGCTTCTTTCATTTGCATGCTGGTTATAAACCCCTTTGACCATTCATTGACTTATAGTGCTAGCTGGTTTTACAAATCATTCAATCGCTGCATGTGTTTCCAGCACAATACAGTAACCGCACACTGCACAACTTGAAATGATGTGCACTATTTATAATCAAGTTAAACATTCATAGCAAAAATCAAATTCATGAAGTCATCAAGAATTTAATGAATTTCCCCCAATAAAATCTGCATCTGTAAAGCGGTTTTGAACAATTTAAATTCACACATGTTGAGCAGATACAAATTGCACTTTCTGATGTTCTTAAATCAAATGAAACACAAATAAGCATGGTAAAAGAAAGAAGCATTCTACATGGGCCAAGTTGTCTGCTCCCCTCATATCTCTTTTTACTTGTACAGCTCAACTGTAAAGTCATACCACTTTCATAAAAATGAAAACTCCAACCTGCACATCAGTTTCACACTAACAGCATGACTATAGTGAACAACAGAAACCCATTAGTTTTACAGACTGCGAGGGGGGCAGCAAAAGTCACTCGCTGAAACTTCATTCAGCAATTTGTAGGACAGCCACATTTCAAACTGAAAAGTGCCTAATATTGCGTCTTTCGGCTTTTCCCAGTTAGGGGTTGCCACAGCGGAACTCCGGTCCGCTAATGATTGGCAGTTGATTTTTATGTGCTGAGTTGCCAGCCCTAATGCACAACCTTCAACGAAGGTACGCCCATTCACGCATGTCTCCATGCAGAAGACGCTCTTGCTGAGAGGCGAACCGGTCAGCGTCTTACTGTGAGGCGACAAAGCTACCACAGCACCACAAGCATCTTTTGCACAAGAATCTCTACAAATCTCTTTACACAAGCTGTACCTCATCTTGGAAGGAACAGAAAGCTGTGTGAAGCCAACAATCCCATAGAAACTCAAAAGCATCACAAGGGGGGTGAGCAGAGCTGCAACAACACAACATATGCGCAGCATGCAGACAGACCTGCTGCACAGACTCAGCTGCTCAAAGTTCCAGGGGTGGACAACAAACCTGCATCATATGTCTGATGAAAGCGTAAATGTTGTGTGCGCAATCTTATGGAAACAGTCCTCACACTGAAAATGATGCAAGCCCATCAAACCAATATGAAAACAATGCAGCAGATTACCGCTTAAGTGCTGCACTTGTACGTCATAGTGGCAGAGGTGTTGCACATGAAGACATCACGATCTCAAATGAACTTTAAAAATGTCATCTCGCAACAAGGAAAATATCTAGGAAACACCCTTCTAGCCATCTTTGCCCCAGGCTTCACCATTTGCCCTGAACATCTACTGTGCAGAGATGTATTAAAAATTGCCCTCGTTCCCTTTCAGAAGCTTTTCAAAAATCTTTTCCAAGCTCATAGGAAATATGGTTAACTTGCATACATACAGTTTTTCTTTGTGTTTTTTTGAGATTACTGCAGCCAGTATGCTAGTTGCATACCTTTTTATTTGATACCCAATTTCTACACCCTCACACGCTACACTTAGGACAATGGGGGGGGCATCTGCTTTAGTCAGACTCGCTCTTTCAAACTGCACACAGGGCCATAACATACATAAAACCGTTTCACCCACAGCACTTGGTAATGATTGGGGAGTAGTGCGACTAACCTTTGCCCTTTCGTCTGAATGATAGCAAAGTCAGAACAATTACTTTCCTAAAGTTGAGATTCTCCAACAGAACTCCACATACAAAGAAATAAAGCCACTCTGCACTTCTACATGTTTCCTGCCACCTGTGTTTAATGTCAGACTCCTTGTTCCATTAATGCAGTAGAACAATGCAAACCATCTCCCGCGCTGAACACATTCCAGTCCCGAGCTAACCTTGCTTACCTCATTATTTCTTCTCTCACACAGAGACATCGTAGGAAACATGCATGCAGCATCCACTCAGTAAAACTCCAGCTTTAACATAACAGCTCATTACACAGTTCTGTCGGCTTCCTGCTCTCCTAAATCCCTTTCAGCAGCTACAAACAAAAAGTACAGTTTTGTACCTACCATAAATGTAGATGTCCGATAGGTATGCATCTGCAGTCATCACATATGGGTTGTCCTGCCTCAGGCAGCCCTTCGGTCGGCCAGATTCCAAAGTCTGGGTCCGGCGTCGGCTGATATCGCACTTTCCCCAACGTCAGAGTGCCTGGGGTATAAAAGAGTCAGCCGACGCCATCTTCCTCAGTTTTTCTTGCCCCAGATGCCAGGTGCCCTCTAAGGAAGGCTAAATTTGGAGAAATGCAAAATATTCCAAACATACACAGTAATAAAAAACAAATACACCATAATAGATAACTCCAGCTAGCTATAAGAGGGAGTATTACCCAAGAAATACCACAGAGGGGAAGGAGGGAGGGAAAACCTGACTGCAGATGCATACCTATCTGACATCTACATTTATGGTAGGTACAAAACTGTACTATGTCCTTCAAGGATGCATCTGCAGTCATCACATATGGGTAGAATACCATAGCCAATCTGGGGGTGGAGGATCTATGTGTAGGATGGTGTAGCTAAAATGCCCTGCAGGACTGCCGTAGCAAAGCCTGCTCTGGATCTGGAATATAAAGGTAAGTTGTAATGCTTGGAAAATGTATGCACGGAGCTCCATGTAGCAGCTTCTAAAATGTCCTTGGTAGCCACCCCTCTTAAGAAGGCTGTGGAGGTGGCTGTGGCTCTCGTGGAATGAGGCCTAATGTTAGCTGGCACAGTTTTTCCATGAAAGGAGTAACAAAAACGAATGCAATTCCCTATCCATTTTGAGATTGTCTGTCTGGAAATTGCTTTTCCTTGTGCACCAGCAGCATATGCTACCAACAGCTGGTCAGGTTTTTCTGTAACTTTTAGTTCTGTCCAAGTAGTAGCACAACTGTCTGTGTATGTCCAGGGTGTGCAGAAGTTTCTCCCCTTTGTTTTGTGGATTCGGAAAGAAGGTAGGAAAATGAATAGCTTGGTTTAATGAGACCCTGGATACCACCTTTGGCATAAATGTAGGATTGGTTCTCAATGAGACTATGTCCTGATGAAAAATAATAAATGGTTGTACTGCCATGAGGGCCTGTAACTCGGATACTCTTCTTGCTGAGGTTATGGCCAGAAGGAAGGCAGTCTTCCAGGACAGGAACTGTAGTTCTGCAGATGCTGCTGGTTCAAAGGGAGGCAGTGTTAGTTTTTCCAACACGAAGTTAAGGTCCCAAGTAGGCAGTGGTGGTGTCCTTGGAGGCTTGATGTTTTTAATTCCTCTTAGAAACTGCCTTAGGAGAGGATGTGAGAAGACAGGTGGATCAGTATTGTACTCTGCTGAAGCATGAATTTTGATGGAAGAGTAAGACAGACCATTGTGGAACATTTCTGCCAAGTATTCCAGGATACGTGCCATGTTCATCACTGTCGCATCTAGGCCCTTTGTGGTGTTCCAAGTGTGAAATCTTTTCCATTTTGCTGAATATGCCTTTCTTGTGGAAGGCCGGCGAGCTTCCATGATAATATCCTTCACTCTCTGGGATAACCTATCCTGAGGAGGAGTCAAGGTATTTTCCAGGCTGTTAGTTGCAAGGTTTTCAGGTTGGAATGCAGAGTTTTGTAATTGTGCTGTGTCAGGAGAAGTGGCCATTGAGGAAGAGGCCATGGTTTTGTGCATGACATGCTCTTTAACAGTGGGTACCAGTGCTGTCTTGGCCAGTCCGGAGCTATCAGAATCACTTTTGGCTGCTCTGTCCTGATCCTCAGTAAACCTTGGTCATTAATGGGAGAGGTGGAAATGCATACACTGTTAGAGTTCTCCAGCTGAAAGAGAGGGTGTCCACTTTCCATGCTTGTGGGTGGTATGTCCTTGAACAGAATTTCTTCAGCTGATGATTGTGGGGGGAGGCAAAGAGATCTATGTCCGGCCTTCCCCATGATTGTGTTATCTGTAGAAAGATGTCTGGGTGCAGCATCCATTCGTGTGCATCCATGATATTTCTGCTTAAGCTGTCCGCCAGTATACTGTCTTTCCCTGGCACAAATTGAGATTGCAGCTCTATGTTGAGCTTCAAACAAAGTTCCCATAGATTCATTGCCAGTCTGCAAAGAGGATAGGAATGGGTGCCTCCTTGCTTGTTTATGTACCACATAACTGTGGTGTTGTCTGTCCTTATTAGTAAGTGGCCTTGATGCAGAAAGGGTTTGAAGGCCTCAACTGCATGTATCACTGCCAGCAGTTCCTTTTGGTTTACGTGCATGCGTAGCTCCTGTGACCATAGACCTTGAATGCATCTGCCCTCGATGTGCGCTCCCCATCCGTGGTCTGAAGCGTCCGTTGTAATGGTTTGGCTGGCTATTGGTTTGCTGAAGGGCAGACCCCTGTTTGACTGGCTTGCTTGAGCCCACCACAAACATTCCTTTTGAAGGCATGGAATGAGTGGTATCAAAGTTTCCAAGCTGTGACTGTGCCGAGTCCATAAACTCCTTAGGTACCATTGTAGTTTCCTCATATGTAGCCTTGCTTGTGGAATCAGAAGGATGCAAGAAGTCATGTAACCCAGAGCCTGCAGGATTTTCCTTGCAGTCAGCAGAGTTTGTCTTGTCAGATTTTTGAAGTAATCTGGTAGATGACCGTTTTTTTTCTGTGAGGAAAGCCATTTGGGTGGTTGTATCTAGATTCGCACCCAGAAAGGTTATTCTTTGGGATGGAACAAGTCTTGATATGTGAATGTTGACTGTATATCCCAAGGCCTGAAGTAGGTGGATAGCATAATTCAAGTGTTTCACCAAAGTTTGTTGGCTGTCCGCTTGTATAAGGCAGTCGTCCAGATATGGGTATATTTGAATCCCCTGAAGTCTGCAGTGTGCAATTACTGATGCCAGGCATTTTGTGAATACTCTGGGCGCAGTAGATACGCCAAAGGGCAATGCTGAGAATTGATAATGCTCTGAACCTGCAAGAAATCTGAGGTGTCTTCTGCAACTTTGTCTGCTAGGGACATGCAGGTATGCCTCCTTGAGGTCTAGAGTTACCAGCCAAGACCCCTTGCCCAGCATGGGAAGGAGCTGCTGTAGAGTCAGCATTTTGAACTTTGGTACAATGAGACAAGTATTCAGTGCGGACAAGTCGAGAATAGGCCTCCATTGCTTTTCTTTTCTTGGAAAAAGGAATAGTCTGGAATAAAATCCTTGGTCTTGTTCCGAGAGAGGAACCTTTTCTATAGCTTTCATTTGCATTAAGCCGGAGATTTGTTTCAAAGCCTCTGCCCTTTGATTCGGTGGCAGGTCTGGCATGCCTTTTCTTTTTGGTAATGTGTGAAAATGGAACCTGTATCCTTTGTCTATTATTTGTAGTGTCCACTTGTCCCTTATAATACTGTGCCAATTTTCTGAGAATAAAGAAAGCTTTCCGCCCAAGGGTGCTTCCAATTGAGCCCTGGTTGGCGGTGTCAAAGTAAAGTCATTGAGCCTGTCCTTGTGCAGCAGTTATAGGTCCTGCCTTACCTCTCTGGTTGGGAGGCTGCCATTGACGTCCTCTGTAGGAGCCTCTAGCTTGCCCTCTACCTCTGGCACATCTGTTCTTGCCTCTTTGAAACCTCTCTGTGCCTGGAAAGGACAAATTTTTGGAAGGCCAACTTTTTCTGAATCTTGGTGGTTGGACTTGGAGAAAATCTTTGACTGTTTGTACAGATTTTGCCTTTTCTTCAACTTTCTTTAGGACCTCCTGAGCTGTGGAGCCAAATAACTTTTGCTTTTCCAGTGGAGCATCCAGAAGCTTTTCTTTGACATGGTCTGGCAGAGATTGTTCCTTCAGCCAAGCATGCCTACGTATGACTGCGCCAGTCATAGCTGACCTACATGAAGCTTCCAATGCATCATAACCACATTGCAAGAAATGGTTGCTAACCTGTTGGGAGTTATGTACCAGATCCTGAAGTGATTTGCGATCTAGGGTTCAGGTGAAGACAGTTTTTTATGCAATTCATCTAACAAATACTCTTGGTACTGTATCATATGAAATTGACAATTTAATGCCCTCATAGAGAGAGTAGCAGAAGTATACACTTTTTTACCCCATCTCTCTAAAGCTCTAGACTCCCTTTCAGAGGGGAGAGGATTTTTAGTAGTGGCAGCTGCAACCCCTTTAGGGCCCTGGGAAATAGTTTGTGGATCAGCAGAGTGGGCCTTGTAAAGGTAAAGATGCGAGTCCGGGACCCTGTAGTACCCATCGGGTTTGGCAGGAGCCGGAGGGAGAGAATCAGGGGTTGTGCTAGACTCAGAGTACACATCATCAATGACATTCAAAACAGGAGGAATAGCCAAAGGTCTATGCTGAGGCAAATGCAAGAAGGTCCTTAATCTCTTCCTGGAATCAGATAATTCCTGGCCCTGCCATTGGAAATGCTCTCTGTGTGTAGTGTCTCCCCAAAGGAGAGCTCTTCAGGAGGGGAGGCCGAGGGAATAGATTCCTCTGCATCAGAATCCTCGTAGGCCGAAAAAGCCTTCTCCTGGTGGTCAGAGAGAGTAGAGCCATCAGAGGCCTCATCTAAGGAGTGGGGATCAGAGGGCTCAACCCTAGGCCTTTTGTCCAGATGAGGTTGAGAGCCCCTAATTAAGGAGATAAGGTCCTCTGCTAAGCTAAGAATCTGAGAACCTGTAGTGGGTCCCTGAGGGATAACCTTGGGAGGCAAAGCTTTGGAGAGTTTAGTAGCTTCAGCCCTAGAGAATACCTTAATGGACATGGATGCAGGAGGCCTGGCTGCACCACGTGCTGGTGTAGTTTTGTCTAAAGGTATGGTGTCGGAAGGTTCCAGGACACCAGTTTCTGTTGGAAATTCAATAACAGACTCAGCCGGGGCCTCCGGGACCGAGGTAGTCGGCTGAGCGGTTTCGGTGGTTGGAAGCACCAAGGACTCGGTTTCAGCCGAGACAGAGACACTCGCGGTAGGCCTGGACGTGGTTTCAGCCGAAACCCCGGCCCGCGTGTGTTGGTCCTTGTCCTTCCGTTTCTTAATTAAATGTGAAGTCGGAGTCTGACGGCATTTTGTACGAAAAACTAGCCCCAAAAAATTCCTCTGCAAACTCCGCCCGACGTCTAAGAGTGCGTCGGTTGAAGGAAGCACAGGCTGAACAGGCCGAGACGTCGTGGTCTGGGCCTAGGCAGGGGAGGCAGTAAGAGTGGAAATCCTTATGAGGTATTTGTTTCCCACAAGTTAAACAATTATTAACTTTATCTGACATCGGCTGAGGCAAGAAAGAGTCCCCAACGGGGTACTTAGCTTTTTGAAGTCTTCGGTAGCTGAATTACAGGAGCTGGCCGACCGGCACTTGCGAACTGCTTCTGCTTCGGGCACCACGCGGCAAGAAAGACTGGGGAAGATGGCGTCGGCTGACTCTTTTATACCCCAGGCGCTCTGACGTCGGGGAAAGTGCGACATCAGCCGACGCCGGACCCAGACTTTGGAATCCGGCCGACTGAAGGGCTGCCTGAGGCAGGACAACCCATATGTGATGACTGCAGATGCATCCTTGAAGGGCATCAAATAAATACTGCTATATCCCATATTTTTCCACTTGTTAACTGGACTAGAATATTAATGCATGTGGACATTGTGTTGTACTATTGTTCTGAACCTGAACAAAGTAATTGCTTGACGAGAAATGGCATTGGTAACACCACAAAAGGTGGTAGAGCAATGTCAATAATAGATGAAGAATACAAATCACAAGCATACAGTAGTAATGGCTGAACTGTAGTTCAGACAGTGTTGTAGCTACTTTCATAATGTAAAAGGAAGCAGTAATTAATTACTGCAATAAAAATACTAAAATACAGTACTTACAAATGTCAGGTTATTTAGAGCACTAGGAGCGAGTGGGAGTGCAAAGGAAGGGAATTAAAAAAGTGGCAAATGGGAGGAGGGATAGTAAAGAACCTTCTCGTTTGTGTACATGAGAGAAGGGAGTGTAGATAACGGTTACTTTGTGTTGTAACAGTAGTGATGAAATGGGATTGCAAGGCTACCCTACAAATGATTACATGATCAAGGGCCTATTGTGAACCTGTGAATCTACACGGGAAGAGGGCCGAGGGCTATGCATAATGTGACTGCAAGAACAAAATGTTAAAACATAAATGAATAACGCGGTTTCCAGTATGGTTACATTCCTTAGTCCAATTGTGGGTCGACACCCATTCCCCAAAACCTGCAGATCCGCAAAGCCAGTCAAGTTAGCAAATAAAAAGATTTTCTAATCAAAATTAGGCTCGTCTGTTACCTTAAACTGGGTCAGGGATCTCCTTGTAAAAGGAAAGAGCATAACTGAGTATGTTCAGTTCATATCGGCAACAATGCTGCCATCCAGACTACTTGAGTATTATCATTTTTAGCACCTGGAAGACCCGTTTACTGTAGCCTTACTTGCTTCTGTAACTTCCCTCCTCATAGCCTTACTTGCTTCTGTAACTTCCCTCCTCATAGCATGCGACATTAATAATAATTACTGGAAATATTATTTTATCTGGGAATGAACCCAGGACTCCCACGTTCTGTGTGGTTGTCAGTGCCACTAGAACAAGGAGTCTCTGGACAGTTGGGAACCTGGGTTATCCCCAAAAGCAATTTTTCCTTTCTACTAGGAAACCACCACAAAGGTGATTTTAAACATACAAACATCTGATGCAGTACAAGGCATGAACCGAGTTTTGTATTAAGAACGCAAAAGGAAAGGAAAACTCTGTTCAGACAACTTGTTGGTCTAGTGGCAGTGACACCTGCATGGAACGTGGGAGTCCTGGGTTCGATCCCCAGACATGGGTCAGAGTGTACTGTTTTTTTGTGTGTGGGGGATGCATTGCAAATGGCAATGCTATCTTAGTACGTACTGGCAACACTTCAACTTGATTAAGAATGTTTATTCCAATTCTGCAGTTACTAGATCTGGTTCACAAGTTGCTGCTCATATACCAAAGCAGCAAGAAAGTAAGAGGACACAGTCCAAAAGTAAAAGAAATACGACTTGCTTGCTAATGTAAAGGCAGGACATTTATCACAGCTGCTAGTAACTACGACATGACCAGCATACTGCCTGCTGTCCACTTTTAGGAATATATAGGTAGTGGCCCAACAGGAGAGTCGCCAGCAGAACCTACTGGAAAAATATCAACTTTTTTTTATTTCAACATTTGTTTACAGAGAAAGTCAGACTGGGACAGAGCCCATTTTCAGAGGAGGCCTGGGGAGAAATACTCCAGATGCCGGTCTTTGGAATGTGGCAGTAAACTAGAGCATCCAGAAGAAACCTACATGAACACCGGGAGGACATGCAGACTCTGTACAGAAAGTATCCCAGGCGAGAATCAAGCTGCAAAAACTCTTGCTGCGAGATGACAATCCTAATGTCTGCACCACTGTTTGAAAACATCCTAAGGGTAAATATTTGCTAGAACCTGAGCATATTCCCCTAATGACATTATATGCCCACAATTATAGGGGATACAATTACCCACAATAAGAATCATTAGTGCCAACCCCTACACCAAAAAACACCACCTTAGTTTCAGGTTCAAATCTCACTGGAGAGGACAATGAAAAGTCTGCTGCACTCATCAAGCAAAACATACTCGATAGAGCCATCGTAGGCAACTTCCTGGAAGGTAGAAAAGGGGGGACTTCTGTATTTGCATAGGATAATCATAGCTGCAGTCATTAAATCAAGAGAAAAAAAAAAGATAAATAAAAACAGCACCTGCTGCCCAGTGCACCTGTTCCATTGCATCTAACTCAAAAGGTAGTATGAATTATTCATTCACTCACTGAAGAAATTAACTCACCAGTAATGGAGGGAAGATGCAACTGAATGCTACAAACAAAAGAAGAACTAGCAAAAAAGTATTTCAGAGCTTCATCCGCGCTGCTATTAAAGCAATTCAGAACCAGCTAATGAAACAGATACAAAACACATGTAATTTAATCATTTCGCAGATGTGATATCATGCATGACCAGCATCGACAGCCCATAACTCTAATGTATTTCCGTAAAATGCAAAAAATATTACCAAAACGTCTGCTCGATGTCATGCTGCTGATGTTTGCTTATCCACAGGCAGACAGAAGCAAAGCCAAAATTCACCATAATAAACCAAAGCAAGCACTGCTTAATACAAACTTTCATCCACTGCTCTGTTCCAAAGAGCTGTCATGATGACAAAATGCAGGACAACATAATGCAGGACAACATAGGGTAACACAAGGTCAGAGAGTAAATGTCAGTGCTTTCAATCTGAAGGACATGAGTTTTGTCGCTTTAATGAAGCCTGCATCAGCCCACATATTCTGTTATCCAAAACCTGTAATCAAGCTGAACCACATGATTTCTCTAAAAACAATTCCCTTCACGGGAAGTACTGAAAATGACTACAAAGCTCTACATATCCAAAATTATATTTTAATTTTTCCTTTGCTAACCTAGCAAATAAACTGGTTCAGCTATACTCCCATTGCATGGCAAAATTATGCAATGTTAAGTGTAAATATATTCTGATATGCAGAATTAAGAACTGACAAAACTGCAAAACAATACTGAACAGAAGACCAAAGAATTGCATCTACAGTTTCTGGAAGCTGGTCTCACAGAATTATTATTCAAGTTACATTCATAAGATGGACACTCTTGCCTACCCCAACACACGCTGCAGCTGGCAGCAGACTTAGCAGCACGCTCAGGAGCACCGCCACTTTGAGAATAAGGAAAGGACTCCTGTGGTGATCCAGTCCACATCCTTTCCTCTGTCCACGTTCCCAGAACCTGCTCACCAATTTAACGTTCTCTTCCTACTTACTATAAGCAGAATTTCAAAGTACTGCTATCAGCATTTCAACCCTTCACAGATTGACAAGTAACCCATTTTCATGTATTCTTCAAATACTCCTTCACTGCAAATTCCAGCAGATGATCACATATCCATTTTGGACGAAATGTATATTATATATATTTTCATAAAAATAAAACACCTTTATGGAGTTGTCACTTAAGACATGGGCAAAAATTTATACAAAAGAAAACAAGCCTTACTGAACATGCTTTCCTGCTGTCCTCCAATTCTTGCTACCTTCCTGTCCTCACTACTTACTATCTTGATTAGGCAGTACTCAAATACTCCCATACAGGGCCTACTATGTGTAAATTATTATGTCTTTTGTGATGTCTCTTTTGATTGAATCAGTTAATGTGGAGTCTTTTCTCCCAAATACTGCCATCCAGAGTCTACTATGTGTAAATTAAGCTTGCTTGGAACAAACCATTGTATGATATATCTTTTTTAATTGTACATTTACCACTGTACATATTGTTTGATGTGGAGCTTTTCTCCCCACGCCTCCGCTGTAAATGGACCTCGTTCCAGTTGGACTTTCCCAGTAAACAAATATAATATAAAATAAAATCTTACCAGTTACATTACACTTCAGATATATTCCTGCCTTCCCTTAAACCTCATTCCTCCTCCAAAACATTACACTGAACGTATGGTTCTCACAATTTATTTTTATGTAATTTGCTTCCACCCTTTTTAAAGATCCCAGTTCTTTTATCTTTGTTACAACATTGTTTTTCTTTGTATGAATTACACAGATTTACCATTTTATAACATAATTCCATAGATGAGCAACTCCAGAACTAAATAAAATAAATAAATCCTCTTAGCACAGATCTTCATGCTTACTAGCACTTTATTTGTACTAAAATGAAGCCTTTTTCATCCAGCCAGAACTAAAATAAAAAATTTAAAAATGTCCATGGAACGCTGAAGTTCAGAGTGAACACCTTGATGTCTACTTTCTTGATAGGGATGACTGCTGCACATTAATGACACTGTTTTGAGAGTCATGGAAACTAGCTATCGTTTCTGTGAATGACATGCATTTAGGTCAGAGCGTGTGTATGTACCGTTAAGAAGCACTTCCTGATGTAAGCACATACATATACGTGCAGGCAGCAACGCCATTTTGAGAAAGCAGCCAGAGTGTTAACATGTAGGAGAGTGGTAGTCAGTTTATAAGTTACAGAGCCTCATCTCTGGTGTTTGTGGGTAAATAAAGCTCTTTGAACAAAACTCACAAATGTTCATCTGTTTTCCCTTGACCAGACGAGCGACATGAGGTAAACTGGGATCAAGAGCAACTTCAAGCCATGAGGTGCAGAGTTGAAGGTGAAGGCAGATTAAGCTGGCTGAGTGAAACCAGGGTTGCCAGACGTCCCTATTTGGGTGGGACTGTCCCAAGATCAGCAGCCTGATCCTGAGTCCTGCACTGCCGGTTTAAATCCCGGGCAGCCTCCGCTTAGTTTTTTTTTTTTTTTGTTCGTTTTTTTTTATTGGCCCATATACCGGCATACGGGGGGGAAATCACTAAACACAGAGCTTCTTGTGTTTAATGTGGAACATCGCAGTTCCACATTAAACAGAAGCAGCTCCGTGTTTAGTGATTTTTGATTGGCCCGTATACCGGTCCAATCAAAAATAGCAAAACAGAGCTACTTCTGTTTAATGCGGAACGGAGATGTTTCGCATTAAACAGAAGCAGCTCCGTGCTTATAAAAAATAAACACAGAGCTACTTTTGTTTAATGCGGAACTCTGATGTTCTGCATTAAAGACCCTGCCAGACTTTTTTTTTTTTAGTCTTCACTTTTGTTTGTCCCTACGTGGCCAGTCGGAAATCTGGCAACCCTGAGTGAAACTGAGTTCAGACAAACAAAAAAGGCCAGAAAAACTTAAGGTAACAAAAAACTTGCACAAATCATTTAATTTGGCACAGAAAATTAACCTGAGCATTTGTAAGGCACAAAAAGGTATTATTAATCAAATGAAATGTTTGAAATCACAGTACTTGATAAAACTAGCAGAGATATTCATATGGGGCTCAGAATTATCTTTGGTTTCCATAATGAGCATGTTGTTTAAAGTATCTCAAGAGTGTGCAATGTTCTCAGTGTGTGCTTTATTACAGTGAAATTACTTCAGAGTTTGCTGTGTGCAAAGTACAGTTATAAGTGCAGTCAAAGTACGGCCATTTTGAAAAGCATCTTGTGCTGTGTACTGTTTATTTGCAAAGCACATTGATTTCAAAGTGTTCTTGTGCTACAGAAACGTATTTTGGCAAAGTGCAGTTATTTCAAGGAGTTTATGTACTATTGGGCATAATTACAAGTACTGGCATAAAGTTCTGGCACATACATTGCATACATAACTTCAAGCATCTTCACTACTGTGTGTTGCTTTGGCAGAAGCATTTCGCAGACCTAATCCACTTGTCTTTGATTATAATATAGCAGAGAATTGGAGAGTATTTGAGCAGGAATACGAGCAGCTTTTTCTGACAAACATGCACGTACAAGGGTATTCATTTTGCTTAACTTAGCTGGGTCAGAAGCTATTGAAAGGAGCATTCATTTGTGTGTGCACCAGCAGTATATGCAGGAGAGGGGGAACCACCATATTGTGGTACCGGCTGAATCAAGGGAGGACCCAGTGTGCTTACAACGTAAATTTAGAGAATAATGTAACATTTGTCTGGGGGTTGCACAAAGAGGCACTTATTTTATATGAGAGACCAAAAGCCAGGTGAAACCTTTGCAGCTTATAATCATGGACTTGAGAAAGAAGGCTAAAACGTGCAGATTTGGCGAGTTAATAAAGGACAGGTTTGTGTGTGATGTTAATAGTGCTGCAGTGAGAAAGAGTTTGCTTCATGACAGTAATTTAATGTTAAGCAAAGCCATAGAGATTTGCCAAATCCATGAGGTCACAGAAAGGCACACAAGTATGCTTGCAAGTGATAAGAGCATGGTTTCAGCAGCCTCTAGAGCAAATGTAGACAGCATGCAACACATGACAAGCAGAAACAGGCATAAGCACATGGCAGCTACAGCCCCTGTTGGGTTTCATAGCTCTCTAGCAAGTTCCAAGACTAGCTCAGTACAGTACAAGTGTGAGTCAGCAAAACCTAAGCCAAGTCTTATTGTTAACGGTCGTAATTGTGGTGCCAACCATGAGTCTAAAAGACAGAAGTGCTTAGCATTTGGTCAGCAATGCCACAATTGTAAAAAAGTGGAACCACTTTGAAAAGTTTTATAACTCAAGCAAGCCTCAAGTTAGGCGAGTTGATCATGTAGAAAGCTGCAACCCTACTTTCCATGTAGAGGACTGTGTATCAGTGATCGGTGAAAAGGTTAATGCAGTAGATTTGTTGGCAAAGAATGAAGTATTTTGTACTGTCCTGATAAACCCACAGAGCTCAAAGTAGACACTGTTGAAAGTGTAATGTCAGCAGAAACATTTGCTAGAGTGAGAGCTGGTGAGCAACTTAATTTGGCCAATCGTACCAAGTCTGTTGCTTATGGAGGTGAAGAGATTCAAACCTAAGGCTCAATAGTGCTTTCATGCTGTTTGGCTGGAAACAGTTACAGCTTGCAATTTTATGTAGTCCGAAGACCTGTGCAGTCATTATTAGGTCTCAGAGAATTTTAGAATGAAACCGTTTCTTTTACCAAAGAAGTACATCATGTAAGCACATGTCCCAGTTCCAGCTTCAGTGATGCTATTTTCTCAGAGTATACTGATGTTTTCAATGACAAGCTAAGAAAACTTCCAGTTGTGTACTCCATGAAAGTAGACTGAGATCAGTTGAGTGGTCAGACCAGCAACGAGAGTTCCAATAGCTATGTAGGACAAAGTAAAGGTCCAGTTAGACAAAATGGTGCAGCAAGATGGGATTTGTCCAGTCACAGAATCAACTGAGTGGGTGTCTTCCATGTTAGCCGCTCATAAGAAAAATTCAGATGAAATCAGAATATGAATTGACCCCCAAAAGACTTTAACAAGTTATTAAAAAGACCTCTTTATCCTGTGTGTACAGTCGAGGAAGTTGCCACCCTCATACCAAATGCCACTGTTTTTTTTGTCTTAGATGCAAAGAGTTCATTTTGCAAGTAATGCTTGCACGCATATCTTCACTACGGACTACATTTAGTGCCCTATTTGGTAGATACAGATTCCTCAGATTACTTTTGGAATAAATTCTGCCAGTGAAGTCTTTCAGCATGCAAGGGAGCAAGTTTTTTCAGGCTACCCATGTGCAATAATAGATTATTTACTGGTTGGAGGTAATGGTGAAGCAGGGCATGACAGAAACCTCAGGAAAGTTCTGGACAGAGTGTGTGAAGTGAATTTAAAGCTCAATCCTCTGAAGTGCAAATTCAGACTACCAGAAGTTACTTATTTAGGTCATTCACTTACCAGTTCAGGCTTACGACCAGATCCTTCCAAGCAAGCAGCCATTCTTGAGCTGCCAGCTCCAGACAATGTCCAAGCTTTACAGCGTTTTCTTGGTATAGTTAACTATTTTAGCAAATTTATCCCCGACTTTAGTGAGTTATCAGTGCCTTTAAGAGGGCTGACACACAAAAGTTGCATGGTCATAGTTAGAGCAACACCAGAGAGCATTTGATAACCTCAAACAGCAAATCGGTAACCAGTCTACATTAAGATACTATGATGTCTATGTCTATAAACCAGTGTTTCATTCCTGCGTGCTTCAAAGTTCGGTCTTGGTGCAGTTATTCAAGAGGGCAGACCTGTTGCCTATGCAACTAGAACTCTTACACAAGAGAATCAGTATGCTCAAATTGAGAAGGAACATTTGGCTACTGTATTTGCAAGTTCGAAGTTCCATGACTACATTTATGGCCGAGCTATCCAAATCTAAACTGGTCACCAATCTAGTCTCTATTTTAAATAAGCCTATGTATTCCGCTCCAGACTGTGTACTGCCAGAAGTACAACCTTACTTTCCATACAGAGATGAGATGCTGATGGAAGAGGATATACTTTTCAAGGTCCAAAGTTGTTGTTCCTACTTCCTTACAATATGAACACATTCAGATTTTGGATCGTGGCCACCCAGGTTCCGACTCTACCAAAAGAAAGGTGAGAGGACTAGTATTTTGGCCTTCTCTGTCAAAAAGACAATGATAAAGTGCTTTCTTCTTGTTCAGTATGCAAGAGTACTAAGCCACATTTGCAAAAAGAGCCACTTCAGCTAAGCCAAATTCCTGAACTACCTCGGTCAACAGTAGCAAATGACATATTTGAGTGGAATAAATCAGTATTACTTAATGTTGGTAGAATCTTATTCGAACTAGTATGAAATAAATTTGCTACCCAACCTAATGTCCAGTGCTGTTATTACTAAGCTGACAAGTCATTTCTCAGTCCATGGTAGTCCACACCAGTTATTTCTGACAACGGTTCCCAGTTTACCAGTCAATTGTTTCAGAGATTTGCAAAAAAGAGTGGAACTTTACCCACGTTACTAGCAGTCCTGAATATCCACAGTCAAACAGCCTTGCTGAACATGCAGTACAGAGTGCAAAGCAATTACTAGAGAGGTCAAAGCGTGACAATATCAATATATCTTCTTGAATTTACTTAACCTCAGAAATATACCATGTGACAACTTACTTGGCTCGCCTGCTCAGACTCTTCTACCTAGGCAAACCAGAACAACTTTGCCATCAGTTCTAGTTTGTTGGTGTTTAATGTTAAAAACAGAGCAATCAAAGCCCAACTTTTTCATAAACATTCTTAAAGTCCAGCTATGATAAAATGAGTAGATTTCTTTGTCCATTAAAAGGAGAGACTGTGAGGATGCAAACAGCAAAAGGTTTGGATCGAACTGGTCAAGTGAAAGGTATATGTGCAGAGCCTCGATCCTACTTAGTGGAATATGAGGGTATAGAGAATACAGGAGAAACCGCAGACATCCTCCTGCATCAGAAATTATATTGCAGCATTCTACCCGTGAAACAGATTAGATCTCAGAGCAAGCCTAACAATGTCTATACCGAAGAACATCTCGGTATCCATTCCTGTTCCTGAGGATTTCTCAGTTGCCCCCAAAGTTGAACATTCCTTGAAAACAGTCCCAGTTGAAGATCATTTCTGTAAACTGCAAGTCACTGAATAGTGTCATTCAGTAATTTGACTATTTCTCAAAGAGTGAGGATGTAGATCAGAGCATGTGTATGTACCTTTAAGCAGCATTTCCAGACGTAAGCACGTGTATATAAATATGATTTGTTAACTTTCTAAGCCAATGAATTCAAACTGGGTGCTACTTAAGTCTGAAAGTTTATACATTAACTGTTCTGACAAAGTCATACTATTCGATGAAAGCGCTTAACTAACTTGTGTATTTTGTATTAATAAATCGTATCTGTGGACTCGCAACGTTGTGCAACTATTTGTTACATGTATATAAATAGTGAGCACGTGCAGACAGCAGAGCCATTTTAAGAGAATAGCCAGAGTGCTAACATGTACGATTGTAATGTTTATAAGTTTAAGTTAAAGTTGCAAGGCCTCACTTCTGGCGTGTCTGTGTAATAAAGCTGTTTGAACCAAACTCACATATATTCACCCATTTTATCCTGACCAGACAAGCGACAATGCCCCAGTGTCATATTTGTTGTCTGCATTATGTTTTTATTTTAAAACAGGTGTTTGTACTCGTATGCACGCACATGTATGTACATATAAAAGGTGGGATGGGAGGTTGGCATAGTGGTTAAGGTGTTTACCTTACAGACACAAGGTGTAGGGTTTGATTTTCACATGGGGCAATTGGCTAGGCTTAAAATGGTGCACAAGAGCAGTTAGCCTAGTACTAATCTATGATCCTAATAAAATTAAACTTTATAGCCTAGTATGAACCTATACGAACCTCGAAAAAGGGCATAGCAAAATTAATTTAAAATGGGTGGCAAAAGCCAGACACACTCTGCCTAGGGTTATAAATGCCCTAGGGCAGATAGCCTAGTATGTACTTATGAACCTATATGCATGCATAACTGGAAAGACAACTGTAAAGCTGTTTTTCATAAACTTAAATTGCTTACTCTCCAAATGACATCCGTACAACCAAGCAGGATATACTGACTGAGGCAAGATACTGGCAGCTGCTTTACTGACACTTCCACACAATGCAGAATTTTAAAACATAATATTTTAGCTTTGGATGATCCTGAAAGGTGTCCTTTTAGTATAAGGAAAACAGACTGCAAGCATGAAGATGTGATGTGCTTTGATGTAATTTTTTTTTCTTTTGAAGAAAGAAAAACATTAAACATGAAGGCTGTGGGTTCTACTCCCACACCAGGTAGATGGGATCTTATGACACCGCAGTGCAGCAAAAAAAAAAAAAAAAAAAAGGGGGGGGGGATGTACCCCTAAGTGTCATCTTTCAAATGAGAAAATACTTAAATGGTTAAAAGGAAGAAATGGTAATTGAATGTGTCTACTACTGGAAAACAAATGAATGAAGAAATGAAAGTTGGTGGCAAGTTAGGTGGATAAAAAATATCCCATGGCACCTAGCACCTATCAAAAAAGGTAGGGATCCTTTATTTAACAAATCTACAATATGAACTAAAATAAAATTTATATTTACAATATTATACACAAACTATTTACATGAACCGCGTTCACTTTTTCACATTCAAAATACATTTACATCTGACCCCACTCCACTTTTCATTTTTTTTAAATATTTCTGATCAATTCCATTTAGCATCATACATAAATTTATTTCACTCATTGCTTCCAAATACTTTTATCAAGCTTTTCAGTTAACAATTCTTTATAAGAAACAAAATTCAATAATATCCATATTATTTCTGTATCCCTTTAAACAAAATTTTGTCATCTAAGTTAGTCCACAATGCATCAGTTCTTTTACATTTCAAAAAGACATGTTCAGTTTCTTTAAAACGAAAATATCAGGGTAGACACCACTGAAAGAAGCCAAAAAAATACAAAGCAAACTTGAATAAAAATATGGGCGAACCACCATAGAAGAACGAGGATCTGAAGAAGGCTTCAAGCCAAAAGCGCTTGTCCGGTACCTGAGAATTCGATTGATTGTCGGAATAAAAAGATTTACTATTTGTTTCATCTGTTCTTCTATGGTTGTTCTCCCATATTTTTATTAGTCAGTTTCTTCTTTATGACCATAATTACACACTTTCACTTATTTATATGGCGTGTTTGCTTTGACTGGTGATAAAGAAATTACTATTCTACAAAAATATTTAGTCATTACCTTTACCACTTTTTTCTTTCATCTAAATCTTCTATACTTGCTTTCCACATTAAAATTTTCTCTTCACATGCTTTCATTTCTTTATTCATATACTCCTATTTTTTACAACTTTTCTTCATATCCCATATTTTTAATACTTGTTTTCCAATAACAGACTTATTAAAAATTACCATTTTTTCCTTTAACCATTTAAGTATTTTATAGGGATGCAATGAAATTGCAAATACCACTGGATTTAAGTCCTAAACCACTATCCTCTTTTTGTACATATAGTACACCCCTCTTTACAAGATCAAGAGGAGATCCCCATATAATCTTAACTGACAATGGCATACTAAACACACTAGATACAGATGTAATATTTCCTAATGCAGAGTTAAGAAACTTTTTCATGAAAAAGTCCAATAAAAAGAATATTTTTTATTTTTTATGAGGTTTCCCATTGTAGTAATAGTGCAACACCCGATAACTATTTTTTTAGATATGAATTCAATAACTTAAGCTTACCTTCATGCCCTAAACCCTTACTTTTGTCAATGTTCAAACACATATCAAATTTTATCTAAACTGAAATTCTGTTTGCTTATAACTTCTTCCATTCCATTCACTTGCTTAATATCATCATCTGTATAGGATTATATTATATGTAGAACAAAGGAAGGTATTGATTTATACCAATAAGGGTATCATCTACTGAATTAATAACTAGTCTTTTGCATTCACAACTAATGAAAATATACTACTAAAAGGGTATCCTTGCCTTATACCTCTTAATACTTATTTCTTCACTCAAACATCTATTAAATTAAAACTTTAATTTTGTTCAGTGTGTATGCTGCAACACACATTTAATTTCATATTTAAATTATAAAATTGGAATATATCCCATAGCATATTGTGCTGAACAGCATCAAAAGCTTTGCTTAGATCTAACATAACATACTAAATAGACAAAGACTAACTACCTACAATTTCTCTAATAATCATTATTAAATCTGGACATACTTTTCCCTTAACACTATTACAGTGAATCAGAATCGAACAGAAAACTTTCAAATGTTGCTTCCATTCTTTCTGTAGTTGCTTAATAAAGATTGTATAAAATCAGTATTATTCAAAACAGGCTTCCAGTTTCATAAATCTTCTCACATTTTCTACCCCATATGAATGTAAAAATTCCACTATTCCTTCTATTCAAATCCTTCATTAAACCACTTGTTCAATACTTGCATGAAATTTCATATTTGCAATGAATGTTTACTTGGTATTGCCTAAAGTGCGACACGCTACCCTGAAATAGTGTAGCTAGAGGTCATACCCTCTATTTGTACACACCTCCAAGCAGCTTTACTTGTTTTAACTGATTTTGGATACTCCCAAGGCATGCAAAGTGCAGCACATGTGCCTACTTATTTCTTCGCCACCTGTAATGAGTTACTGAGCAGATGCATTTAATATGCCATATGTGAATGCCAGGATACCTTATTATTGAAATAATCAGTTTGTGGTTTTGTTTGGAACTGAACATATTGTTATGTTTTGCTTTTACACCATCTTGCCTCACTCTACTCTATTTTTGGATTCTACCCTTATCCAAGTCTTAACCTCCTTCACCAAACTGGCTATAGGTTTCCCATCTTTCTGCATACATCCATCTATTACTACTCAAACTGGTACTATATTACTTGGCTCTTTAGTTCTCTATCACTCCACTACTATCTTGTATTAACGAATACTGTGGTCTATTCAACCAAACTTTATTTCTCCTTCTCCCCCACATTATTTTCCTAGGTATTAACCCAGTTTTTCCCTAAATAGGTCAAGCTCCATGCCTGCCTCTAAGTGGCTTAGCAACTTCACCTAACAGTGTTAGCATTGCTACTGTCCATAAAAATCTTGTACGTTACATTTAGAAGTTTTAGAGCAATATATCTGTAATCTATAAATCGGCTACTGCATAATCAGAGACCTTCTAGTATTCCCTACCATTTCCCATTTGTCTCTGCCGTCACTCCCTAACCTAGTACCAAACCATGGTTTCACTAAATATTAAGTTTCAAAGAATTTGACATTTCAACATTAAAATGTTAAAAGTATTAGCAGTACTCCTTACCCTGCATCTATAGGTTTTCTGGAGTCAGTCTCATCATTACTGTTCTTTACATTTAAATCTATATTCATATATTAAGTACATATACAACCAAAAGACTAGTGTCAGCCCTGTTGCTCTTCTCCGAATATGGAGGTGCAACTATCCACAGCAACAGCAGCTTACTGAGTGGTCGCAGCTGTTAGATACACTGCAAAACCTTGGCCCAGCCCACTCCATTTACCATCACTTTGATCGGGCTCACTCCGCTCTGCTACCCTACTCCCAATTCCCACCCACCCCTACATCTACATTTTTTTTTTTATTTTGATGCAACTATGTCCACCACCTTCAAAATATCCAGTCAATAACTCATCCACACAATCCCCTCCCTACTTAACCCACCTAATACCTACCCATTCACAAACCAATGACCTCCTCCTCCTACCTTCTCATAACCAATTAAATCTACTACTAGACATCTAATCTTATCTATCCACCTCTTCTGTCACAACTATAATTCTCCAGTCTACCTACTCATCAACTAGCTCCCTCCCCTTCTACATTAGAAGTACACGGAAAGAAGTGCAATCGAGTCCACCAAGCCAAACGCAAATTTATTAAAAGTAATAATAGAAGCGTTTTCACCACTGCAGTAGAGTAGCTTCTTCAGAGGTACAGGAACAAAAAACACACAAGCCCTTTGGTCCTTGTTTAAATACTAACAGTCATTTACATATCAATTAAGTGAGTAAGAGAATTATTGAGAAGAATTGGTATTTTATCACTACTAAATTCTTTGTTAGTTGAGAAACTAGGGGTAAAACCAAAAATAGTATTTAGAAGGGGCAGGATCCTCAAAGAGTTACTGCAAAGAAACCAGGTTAGTGACCCTTTTAATAGAGCTAAGGGTTGCTTCAAGTGTGGAAGATGTAACCTGTGCAATGTTATACGCACAGGTAATTCTGTAACCTTGGGCCATAAAAAACATGAAATCACTAGTAAGATCAATTGTGAAACAAAATCTATTATTTATTTGGCCTCTTGTGTTTGCTGCCCAGCTTTCTACGTTGGGAAAACTGACAGAAAGTTTAGGGAAAGAGTTTACCAACACTGCTATGCCATTAAAAATGGAAAAACAGAAAACGCATTAGCAAAGCATGTAGAAAACTATCCAGGCCATAATTTTGTTTTTATGGGAATTGACTGCATTCCAAATTCCATTAGTGGTGGGCCAACTTCTCTTTTATTAGAGATTCGTGAACTGGAATGGCAGTTAAAAGTGGATGCTTTCAATTTCCCAGGATTGAATGAGAATTGTAATATTGCTCTGGTCCTAAAGTATAGAGCCTACTTAAGATAATTCCTTTACTTAAAGGTTGTTTTTATATTTCGAATGCCATCTATTTAAAGGTTATTAGCATTTATATGGCTTATATTTTATTTAAGCCAATATAGTGCGGGTCATTTTAGACCAATAGGGTAATAACCTTATTAAAGAAGATATTTTAAAAAAGATATTTTTGTAAAATAAGAGGAATTTTTCTTTTCCATTTATGTATGTTACCAAAATCTTTTAGGGTTTAGTGTACATACATTTTTCTTGCCACATTTTTCTGCTTAATTTAACCTTGTCATACTTTTTACCGTTGAATTTGAAGGGGGTTATGACATTTTCTGGCACATTATAGACAATTCTCCTTCTTTTAAAAAAAGGTTTGACTATTTAAGAGTAGGAAGTGATGTATTTGATTGACTTACTCACTTAATTGATATGTAAATGACTGTTAGCATTTAAACAAGGACCAAAGGGCTTGTGTGTTTTTTGTTCCTGTACCTCTGAAGAAGCTACTCTACTGCAGTGGCGAAAACGCTTCTGTTATTACTTTTAATAAATTTGCGTTAAGGTTTGTGTGGCTTGGTGGACTCTATTGCACTTCTTTCCGTGTACTTCTGAAGTTTGTTTTGCTGTCCCCTTCTACATTAAATAAAATACTTAACATCCTCAGCTCTGAAATGTTATTTCTTTCATGTAGCTCTCCAAATACTCGTCTTCCTGGCCACTCACTTTACATCCCATCACAGTCGGCTAGCTACTACTTTCTTCTCACTTAACATGCCACACAAACACCCACAAATGTCACCACACCTCTATAAACCCACAAATGTCACCACACCTCTATAACACTACCACTACTGAACTTTGTGCATATATACACACACGCACATCAATATAATATATCCCAAATGTTTTGCAAATATATTAAAACTAACACCAAAACATTCAATCCCATTCTTATACTCAAAAATCACATCTCAAACTTAGTGGTGACATTCATCCAAACTCTGGTCCCAAAATCCAAACATGAAACTCATCTACAGTGCAGCCTCACAATGTAATTAATCTGTCCCTCAAAGGATATGATCCATTTCTTCTCAACATGAATCTTAGGAACCTAGCAACAATAAAATTCTACACCCAGGTTACAATATCCACATAATTGACAGACTAAACAAGCTCTGAGGTTGAACAGCCATTACAAAAATAATTGGAACGATTAGAACCAAATTCCCCAGAATTCAAAAATGTTGAGATATTATTTAGCAAATTGAAAAAAATCCCAATAAATATCTAACCATTACAGGAATATACATCCATTCCAAGAACAACCTCACTACAATTGAGGACATTCTCCACTGGTCATCCCTCGAGTTTCCTCAGGAAATCATCATAATGGGTGATTTTAACATGGACTGGTTCACCTGTACCTCAGATAACCCCACTAACTTCATTAACCTGCATGTTTTCACTCAACTAATTCTATCCAAAATAAAGGTTGACAAAATCACCAACAGATATTCAATTCTAGACTGGATCTTAAACAAACCATCACTTGCTTATCACTCAGGCTGCCTTCCCGACAGCATCAGAGACCACCTTCTACCTATCTACTCAAACATCTTCACCCCCCCCCAAACATTATCTATCAACAAATCTAACAAAACTTTACACCACATTCATATCCATCCTCCAAACACTGACTGGACCAGATTAAGGTCACTTCCCCAGGCTAAGGTCACTTCCCTTTGACAATAATGCAGATTAATGTGTTTAGGAAAGTGTTGCTGAAGTCAATAGGCTAGCACCATGCAGAACCATACGAGTAAAACTGAATTATGCACCTTGTCTAACAAAAGATAGCAAGCAAATACTTAAACTTAAAGATTAACCCTGGGTACAATGACAAAAAAAAAAAAAAGTAGTCAACCTAGAACACCACTAGCATCTGAGCAGCAAAGCCAAACTCCAGAATAAAAATGACAAAAAAGCATACTAGCGACATTCAACAAAACAACCCACAAAAATTCTGATCAGTTATAAACATTCTCTAACCTGGTCAACCTTCAGTGCCAACCCAACAACTACAAGCAATACAGATAGTAGTATAAAAGCATGTATTAAATTGTGTAGCTATATTATCACTTCATAAAAAAAGCAATGCTCCTCTAACTATTCCAACAGGATCCAAGGAAATTACAGATACCCTCATACCCTCTTCAAACCCATCAAAAAAAAAAAAAAAAAAACCTACAGCCCTAGCAGCTGACAGAATATCTTAACAGGCAGGGTCAGTGTCTAGCTTCTCTCTGAGCAATACAGGGCCATAATTTGGAAAATATCCTACATCATTCCACTACATAAACCTTTACTGAACACTAACTACAGGCCAACAGCAATTATATTTCCCCCTAGCCAAAATATTTATTTTACACCAACTCATGAACTACCCGTCAAGTAATAATCTCCAAACACGTACTCAACACGATTTCTGCCCCAGTCATAGTATTAGTAAATCGGGCAGTAGTGGTACTAATCAACCAATACAGAAACTAAGGTAAAACTAGTATCTTCCATTATCCTGGAACTCTCCAAAGAATTCAGTCTCCCATCAGAAACTTCTCACTGAACTCTCAACCCTAAAACTCAGCCATTTTTCTCTTGCATGTTTCCATAACTACCCATCTGACTTGTACAGGCCGTTAACAGACACAGATTTCTCCTCCCTATTGCCCATCACCATGGGCATTCTCCAGGGCTCAACCTTAGGTGCTCTTCTCTTTAGGATTTTTACCAATAAAACTTCAGTGTAACCAGTCTCATCTCTATTGTACAGTATGCAGACGATTCTGCGCTCCTCTGCACTGCACCCTCCCTTCCACAGCTCTAAGAAATAACTCAACGGTATTTTTTTAGCCGCTGAATCCTGGCCCTCTAACTCAACTAATTTTCAATAATAGCAAAACTAAACTAATGCTCTTTGGGCATAACAAATCCATTGACAGTCTATCCTCATTCCTCCAACATTACTATTCATTACCTATTTATCCAACATTACCATAACTACTGTATCTCAAAAAAACTGCTCAGTGTTCTAATTGACAACTTGAAATTCGATAAAAACACCCATCTCAGATCATTAAAAAGACGCACAGAAAACTAGGAACTCTATTTAGAATAAAAAAATACCCCACTAACTCTACTGGACAATCTATTGCCAGAACCCACCTACTCTCTATTCCGTTTTAGGACGTCTCCAATACTCACCAACCTACAGAAAACAGATTTAGCTAAACAGGGAGTTTGCTACAACAAACAGCTACATTTGCAACAAACTCACCCCATAGATCCCACCACTGAACTACGACAACTCAACTGATTACAATTACCCAACTACTTGAACTATACCCAACTCAACTGTGGTACAGCAACCAGATAAATGCACTGCACTTCAAACCCGAACTCAACCCAATTCAAACAAATGGGTCCTTCTATCCTCAGACGAATCTTTAGAAGTCATAAAATCCAACAACAACGTCATGGATGCTCTCTACTATAACTACGTCTCCAGAATTTGGAACACTATTCCTCAAGCCATCTCAACTCCTGCCACACACACACAGACACACAGACACACAGACACACAGACACACAGACACACAGACACACAGACACACAGACACACAGACACACAGACACACAGACACACAGACACACAGACACACACACACACACACACACACACACACACACACACACACACACACACACACACACACACACACACACACACACACACATCTAATTAACACCTGGCTTTGCTCATGCTCTGCTCCTGGCTAACCCCAGTCTTCTCTTTCCCCTCAGTAAAGCTTACATCCTTCTTTCTTCCCACCTTACCTTGATTAGCATACCTCACATCCACTTTGCCCCATCTTATTCAGTCCCTTAACCTAGGATTCTACTACCTCCAACTCACCTTCCCACTACTTCCCACCCACAAAGCCAGCTACTCCTTCTTACAATATATGTTCTCCTAACCTTGCTGCTACTGCTTCCTCCCTATCCGTACCCAGCACTCTACTCTTGGCCTGGCTCTCACCACATGCCTTCCCTCCTTTATTAATCCATTTACTCTCCTGTCTCAATCCTGTAATACAGGAACCATGAAATAGCTCTTCACTATAATCAAGCTCATCATCTACTTATATGAACCTTTTGTTTACTTATATGAACATTTGTTTCATCATAGGAATTTAATGTCTAGCTATACCTTGGCAATCTAACATACGAAACTCTTAGCAAGTGTGTTCCAACCATTGCATGTACATACATTAAATGTATATTCCTTGGTATGTAGATTATCTCCAACAGTGTTATGTAATATGCTAACTACTCTAGGCAAAGAATGTAAATTTCCTACTGCTTTTTCCCCTTGGAGCATTTCTCCTTGGACATCCGCTGAAAATGGGCAACTGCCCAGTCGGACTTTCCCGGTAAACAAATGTCAATTAAATAAATACATCTTTCGACTTCCTGTCATGCTCTTATACATTTGACATTATAAGCAATAAGGGCCTACTGCAATATATTTACCTATCTTAATACTAAATCAATTTCTTCCAATTTTATATGTTTTCCAAATCTACATTTTCTTAAAAACAAAAAAGCATTCTGCAAATGAGGCAAATGAGAGAGGCATGTCATTTGTACAGTGCTGTTGGAGAAATTAGCCGAATACTAGTATTACAGGCTGGAGAGAGAGAGAGAAGATGACCGCATCAGAGGCAACTGAGCAGGATTCAAGTGAGGTGTAGGTACAGGGGACAAAGGGTGGGGAAGTACAATACAGTACAGGGGCAGTTGCTACCACTGATGAATCTCATTACAAGGGTATCAGATGATGAAATAATGGCGAGGTCAAAGTAGGGCTTCAGGTAGCACCAGGAATAATCTTGGCACACGGGTCTACTGAAGCGCATCAAGGGAAACCTAGAACTTGAGATTCTCATTTTAAATTTTATTGGGCAGTTTAAGACTAATAAAGGTGCCCCTTAGGGGAGATGATGAAAACAAAACTGTTTAGATTAACTACAAATAGGACTCTTAAGTGACTTGTACTGAAACCTATTACCTATACCAAAGTAAAGTATCTATACAACTAAAGCCAAACACCAAAAACTTTACTTCATAAAAAAATTAAACAAATATGAAAGTATGTAGCAAGCAAAACCAAACCATGTACATATGTATAAAACTGAAGCATACGAGCACAGTGAACCATACGGCTATAAACACACGTACACATGTGTGAGTATTATATGTATACATTACTCACATGTGTAATATATAATGCACACACAGACAGGTCTTTCTGCTGGCTCCAAAGAGGGAGGGGAGGGGAGGATTTGGTGTAGTTTGCATTTCCTTTCTCTCCGCGTAGCTTTTCACAGGCCTCTGATTGTGTGCCACAGGTAAATTTGTGATGTTCCAAACTGCACTGTGGGAAAGGCAAGATGCAGTGGAGATGTACTGGCCTTGGTCACCCAGGAAAACATGTTGTCAGTCTTCAGTTGGTCAATGTATGCTCTAGCACCTGGCAAAAAGGCGATGAGCATCAACTTGGACAGATGCAGATCTAACAAAGCCTGACAAAAACAGAATCTTAAGGAAACAAATTAAAGTATCTCACTGAGTAGAAGATAGAGTCAAAAGGAAACTTCAAACACTGTAAAGGAGGCAACAGGAAGAAAGACAAAATGAGGAGCTAACATTAGTACAAAATGAACACTAAAGACCACCAAGGCCCAGATTCTGTAGGAAAAGCCCAACACTCAGATACCCTGATAAAATAGCACTGCCACAATATGGAAATGGAATGCTTGGGAACAAGATCGACTGCTAAGCACAAATGCATGTCAATGTGCCAGACCTTACACTTCAGAGGCCACAAACAGGGTAAACTGGAAGAGATACAATTTTTCTGATTAAGGACAGGGACTGAAAAAATGGAAATTGAAACTTCAAGAGGGTGAGACATCATTTTCACATGAATAGGGGATAAAATCAAGTATCACAGGCTTACATTAACTTTTGCATTTACTGCTCAGAGGTCAAAGAGGAGTGAAATAGCCCAAGGACTGAACCCTGGAGTATACTGCCAGTTGCAGAACTTCCCTAACTTCATGGGTTCCATTTCAAAGCTTCGTAAGTTTTTATTACGGTAAAGACCACAAGGGCCTTTTTAAGCATAGCTATGCATGCAAAATCTCAAATTCTGGTATCCTTGATAAGTGTAAACAAGGGCCTGGGAGATTAACCATTTACAGCTGTGTCCATTTACATCGGCACCAAACAAGGATGAATTTTTGTTCTCCATCCAATTGCCCAACTTACACTCGACTTGGGTTAGAGAGGAACTCTGCTTTACATGGATGCGGAGCCTGTTGCGTAGAAGTAGTCGTCTCTGGGATACATACCCATCTCTCCAGCAGGTCCTACTTATATCACAGGCAACGTTTTAAGTCTTTAAAAAGGGTAATTCTGTTGCGGCTTGTTCTGCAGATATGCATGAGGTACACAGTGAGGTCAGATTATGCCTTCATCATCAACAGTCTATAGGACATAGAATACAGGGAAAGAGCCTTGAGGTGGTCTGCATAGGACATGTTACTTCTGCCCTGTATTCTTTCAGTGAAGAACCTCTGTGGACATTCCAGTTGTTGGACATGCCTAGTTAGGAACATACGAAAGGGGGCATTGTACCAAATGACTGTTCCACTGTACTCTGCATTCATCAGACCCATGACTTCTTGGACTTAAGACGTCACACCGTTGTTTATAAGTTGCACAACATCAAATGATTTCCTCACTACTGTACACACATGGTCAAAGGCTGGAGTGCCATTTGTGAGCCAGTTTGCTATCTAATAAGTTACAAAAGGATTAACACCCAAGTGGGCGAGCTTATCTAAGTTACGAGAGTTTGGGATGGTGGTGGAACTCATTGGGAGGTCTATATATGCAGTGCACATAGTTTTGCCCTTGTTCTTTGCCTCAGTAACTTTTTCACACTAATCGACCAAGTTAAATTGGACTGGCCATGCCCTTGGTAAATCAGAAATGAGTCCGATTGAGAGCCTGTTGGTTACTTACACCCTTCCACGTAGAGTTTTTCCATAGGCCTACAGAGGAGACTGATCAGGTTTATGGGTTCGATAGGCAGGTCTTCAAGGAACCCAGGTGTTGGACAAGAGAATGACTGCCGCTGTCCTCCATTCATCCAGCACGAAACTTGTTTTGAGGCATATATTGAATATCTGCTGTAAGGGGATCAGACAAGTCATACTTCAGGCTGACAAGTGGGCAGTCTGGTATATTATTTGGTCCGCAAATCACCAAATAGAGAAAAGACTCCAAGCCACAAGTAAGGTAAAATTAGCACTTTTGTTTACTTAATTTAGACAAACAAATTAAAGCAACAAATTACTTAAATAAGCACCATCAATGACATTGTCAAATTTTAGTCCAAAGTCCACCCACATTTAAAACCAATTGCCCAAATTTATATGAAAAAGTTGAATGTATGTGTGTGTGCATAGATATATATATAAAAATTATTTGTGTGAGTAATTATATACATATATGCATATAAATATATGTGTCACTATTTATGTAAATGTATACACCACACAATATAATATAATATACAATACTACAAGGTTGCGAACAATCCAAAAGGGGGCACAAATCCTAAACAGATAAACAGGAGCCCCACATTACCTAGCCAAAGATTTCAACTTGAGAATACATCTAATGGATAGACTATCATTAAGTCCCGGAGGGTCATGTGCATTGAGTCTAAGCTGCCAGGCTAATTCTTTCTCAAGTTTCAAAGATAATGGTTCCCCCCTATCATTTACTCCAACCTTATCTAAAGCCGTGAACAGAAATTCATGGGTAGGGTTAATTTTCACATGCCTAGCCAGGGCATTATTTAAATTCAATTTCCCAATATTATACACATGTTCCTAGATCCTATTTTTCAGGGGTCTCTCCGTCCTACCGATATAAAATGGACAATTTTGGCAAGTACTCAAGTAGACAACAGCCTTTTGAATCGCAATTAAACCTTCCTGTAAGAGAATAACGTTTTTCCACCATCTCTAATGGTCATATCCTCATACAAAAAAACACCAATTCTTAATTAAAATAGATCTAATTAGAGGTGCATCCAAGGTAAAGGAAGTAATAAAACCAAAATTAATGCAGAGACCCACCTGTGATGATGGAGACCGCATATTCACTGAAGCATCAGCTGGAGTAACCAAAGTACCTGAGATGGTATGCCCCTCATGAAGTATCGAAGGGTCCTCCCCCGGTTGGCGGACAATACAACCAATCAAATTTGGTACCGACTCACCTACATGTCACTGATGTCCACCCTGAGCCCCAAGCAGAAGTGGTCTAAAGATCCCACTATTCCTTTTAGTATGAACCTCGCTAATCAACTGGTTGACAAGTCACAATGAGTAACCCCTCTTGGTAAACATATCCTTCAAAAGGTTACACTCCACCTGAAACTCAGATTCAAGGGACACCATTCTGGCTGCCCTAACAAGTTGACCCTTGACAACCGCCCTTTTCTGATAAAAGGGGTGGGAACTGGTGTAGTGTAGGAAAGCAATGGAATTTAGGAATGGATTTCCTAAATGGATTTCCTAAAAATCTTAAAAAATAAATCTCCCATTGGATCTATCATTAACGAGTCTGATGTCCAAATAAGCTATTTTATCATTCTGGAAATCCCAAGTGAACTCCAAGAAATTGGTAAATGTCGTAATATGCTCAACAAAGGCTGATGCCATGGGCTTGTCACCTTTCCAAATGATAAAAATATCATCCAAATAACGGGCGTACCACACCACCCTATGCTGGAAGGTTACATCCCTGAATAGAAAATTTTTCTCCCAGTATGCCATCACAGTGTTAGCAAAAGTGGCACCACAGGGAGAGCCCATGGCAACGCCAGTTTTTTGTAAATAAATTTCTTTATTGAAAATAAAGAGTACCAGATCCGTTACTGAGTACCAGATCCAACAAATAAATCAATTTGAAAGTGGGACCATTCACCTGTTTTTCCAACAAATAATCTCTCACCCAATTACGCCCGATGTCTTGAGGGATTACAGTGTACAAATCCGATTGTCAGAAAGTTATACTCACTGCTGTAAGGCAAATTATTGATGGCTTTCAAAAAGGCCCAAGAGGCTTTACCAATGTGTGTGACTCGGCTGAAAGTACATGCTTCAATTTGTTATCAATAAATTTAGCACACCCAAATGTAACTGATTGTTTATGATTGTTTACCGTCCACACTCGGGTGTAATGGGGGATTATTTAGATCTTTAAATGTGGGTGGACTTTGGAATGAAATATGATGATGTCATTGATTTTGCTTATTTAAGTAATTTGTTGCTTTAATTATTTGTTTGTCTGATGAAGTTTACTAAATTAAGTAAACGAAAGTGCTAATTTTACCTTCCTTGTGGCCTGAAGTCATTTGTTTTCTCTATTTGATTTGCAATTTGTTTTTTATGTTATTTGGCCCCAAAGACAGTTTTCCTGGCCTTGGGTAGCACTTTTGAGAACTTCTTCTTGAAAGATTTGGGGGGGGGGGTGCAGATATAGGTAAGTCAGCTAAGAATACTGGAGGGGGGAATCCTTTCCAAGCTTTGTTTGTCCATTGGTAGATTGGCCATGTCCTCTGGGTCAGAGTACATATTATTTACTATTAGCTCTGCACACGCTTTGTGGTTACCCTTCACAAGGGTGGCTATTTGTACCACATATCTGGCTTTGGTTGGATTGATCAGGGTCCAAAGTTTTAGTTTTAGCATCTTGAAAGTGAGATTTTCATTATTACTGTTATAATAAAACAGCCGGTTTATATGTGGGTTCCACCACAGCTCTGATTTTTGAATTTGCCATTGTTTTTGGTGGGGAACAGCTACATCTATGCAGCTATTTACTTGTGCACATAATTTGGCAGTGAAGGCTTTAGCATAAGCAGTGCGGTCAAGATGGAAGAGGTGTTCAAATTAAGCCAGATCACTCCGTTTCAGTAGACGGAACTTCACAGAATCTCTGAATACAGAGTTAAATGGAAGAGGTTACAGTCTTATGGTGGAATGTCAAACACCTGCGGTGCGATCTGACTAGGGAAGAAGTTACAACTGGTATGAGGCAAAGCTACCCCATATTGATAAAGAATACTGGGGTTCAGACTAACTGGTCTAAGGAGTTTGATGAAGTCCAAAAATGTCTCCGTCCCAGAGGGCTCTATTCTCTTTAATATTTTTATAAACAAGCTTTACACTGTCATACACCAAGCAAATATAGTACAAAACACAGATGATTCTACTTTAATATGTGCAGCTTCCTGAATATGTTTGCAGATGTATGTGTGTCACAGGACACTTTAACTACCCTCCATAAACTGAGAGAATTGTGCTTGGCTTAATATAAAGAAACTCCATACTAATTAGGTAGGGACATACAGGCCAAAAGGGTCCTAAAATTACTAACAAAACCCAAGTTGTTTGTGGAAAGGTGCAAGTCATTATCTTGTCTAATGACTATAG
The DNA here is from genome assembly GCF_019279795.1 of Protopterus annectens. Lineage (NCBI taxonomy): Eukaryota > Metazoa > Chordata > Ceratodontiformes > Protopteridae > Protopterus > Protopterus annectens. The sequence continues at coordinate 1,205,975,629 of NC_056737.1, forward strand.
AGATGTTGTTTACGAAAATGGAGACATTGCAACCTTTAATGCCTTTATCTAATGTGGTGGGCCTGAAGATGTGATAGGCATTAAAACCATGCACTGCAAGAGTGTTTTCAATAGTCTTGAAAAACCTTCTATATATATATATATATATATATATATATATATATATACATATATACATACAATATATATACATATATATATATATATATATATATATATATATATATATATACATACAATATATATACATATATATATATATATATACACATATACACACACACATATATATATATATATATATATATTTATATAAACACACACACACATATGTATATATATATATATATATATATATATACATATATATATATATATACATATATATATATATATATATATATATATATATACATACATATACATATACACATATACATACATATATATATATATATAATAAATATACATACACATATACATATTACACATACACACTACTGTCCTACATCATTACACGGGATCTCTTCTGGTGATTAATTATTTGCTTTACTACTTCTTGGTAGAAATTAATCATCCCTACATGGATAAAAATAATCTCCCAAGCTATAAAATCCAGCTCAAAACACTACCTTACCCAGTCCTGGTCATGCTTATGTTCATCACCAGGTTGACAACTTGAGTTTGTGCTCCCACTGATCACTATATTTTCGCCATCCTGCAGTCGAATCAATACCCCCCTATTCACTCCCACAATCACCAGTTCTCATCTTGCTCTTTTTCTAACTGCCCCCATCCACCACTGTACCCCTCTCTCATGAATCCCCTGTATACCCAAGTTATAAACCTTCTAGACACACCAGTTTGAACACACAGCTTAAATAGAACGAATCCTATTATCATGCTCAGTCATACGCCATTGCTACCATCCTCCCATATAATACTAATACCCCCCCTCTCCTACATAATTTTATAACTCACTTCATCACATCTACTATAATTCCATTTATTTTCTGCAAGAGTTTAGAGCTACAAGAACTGCACAGACATACAATTGTTGATGTAAATACATTACGGTATTTATTTTTATTTAAATATTTTTAAAAAAAAAATTATTTAAAATATGCATCTCTCTCAATTGTGGGTTTTTCTTTTCTCTCCCTGAGAAATGTTCTGAGAACTGTCTGAAATTCAGTTGTTAATATAGATGTACTGTGAAGGAGCATTTCTCCCTGGGCTTCAGCTGAAACCAAAACCATAATGCATGGAGCTATATTCTCATCCGATTTACACACATAGGTAACTAGGATTGTGTCAAATACGTTTTTGTGGTGCAACGACATGAATGCTTGCCTGATGTGAAGAATCCTGGCATCCGATGTCATGTTCAGTTGTCTGTTTGGACAACCTGGTGAGGGGTGTATTAGTGTATCCCACCATGGGATATTGGATTGTGGGAAGGTTTACCTTGCGGGTTTATGAACACAGTGTAACCATTTCATGACGGATGCTGAATGTTACGTGTGTTTGTGAGGGTACGTATTTCTTAGGTTACATTTATGGGGCCTTTGTGGTTTAAGTAAAAACAGCTCAGCATATGTAGTTGTGTGTGCTTAGTGTTGTGTGGTTTAACGACCTGCCCGTAATTTGTTGAGACTTTGTGAGAGCTGTGACCCTACCAACACTGTACAACTCACTCACACACTGCTGGTCTAAATAGTAGGTGGTTGTCAGGACAAATTGTTTTATTGAAATTGGCACCCTGAGACAAACTGAGTGGCTGTGAGTCTGTGTTGTGCCTGTGAGTCCATTTACTAGAAATGCTATTGTCTAAAATACAAAACGTATAAAGAGTAACACAGAACCTAGTGCAAATCACAGCCTGTTTGGAAAACTACTACAGTACAACACAAATGCAGAGCACCTCTGGCCCTCTTCAAAAGGAACCTTGAAGATTGGATGGGAGATAGGAAATTCACCCTGGGTATCACGCCAGTCGCCCTGCTAGACAGGGGTCCAGGGAAGTAAACACTGTGGGAAGAAATAGCCAGGGAATTGTTATAGCTAGGCTTATATGGGCCCTAGGGCCGATAGCCTAGTACCAACCTATGAACAAACTATGGGAGTAGGTTGCACACAAACTTATGCCTTTGAATGCCTGTTTATGTACAATGCAGTCAGCTGATCCACTGTGCGACAGGCAGTGTAATACTAAAATTTCCTCACTTATTAACAAATGAGCACCAAAAAGCTCATACAGCGCACAAACCAACCAATCGCAATACACCTGAACGTAGCCTCTGTAGCAACTAACGTCCACAACATGCAAGGAAAACAACTCCCGTCACCAGAAGGAGCACCTGCTGCAAATATCAGTGATGCTCTGTCCACAAGTGATCTGCAAAACAGAAATCCAAAACGTGCAGTAGTAACTGTAGGACACTTCAATCAAGCTAACCTAAAGACTATTACTCCACTACCACCAGCACTGCAAACTTTGTGACGGGGGGGGGGGGGGTAAATGTATTGGACAAGGTCTACGCTAACATCAAAAGTGTATATAAAGCAAAACCTTATCCACATCTAGGGAGCTCTGGCCACCTAGCCATCATGCTGGTTCCAGCTTATAAATCTATACTGAAAACCAGTACGCCAACTAGAACACAAATAAAGATCTTGCCTGGGGGAGCAATCTCAGCTCTACAAGACTGCTTCGACTGTACAGACTAGTCAGCATTTACAGAGGCTGCTGTGACAAACAACCATGTTGACTTGGAAACACACACTCGGTCACGGCTTACATTTCTAAGTGTGTGGAGGATGTAACAAACAACAAACTCATCACCATATGGGCAAATCAAAATCCTTGGCTAACTAGTGAGCTCTTGAAGGCAAGAAACACAGTAAAATCCCAAGATATGGAAGCTTTAACTGTGACCAGAGACAAAATGAACAAAGGGCATCAAAGAGGTGAAAAGATACTATGGTAGAAAAATCCAGTCATTTCAGGGACTAGAAGGATACCAGCCAACTATGGAAAGGAATTCAGTCACTGACTACAAGCCTACATCAGCTTCATGTGAGGATAGCATCGCATTTTTGAACCAACTGAACAAATTCTTCAGTATGTTTGATTGGGACAACAAAACAACAGCATGCAGAATCCCTGAAGACAAGGATGCAGCGGTGCTGAGCTTCAATACAGTCGATGTCACCAGATGTCACCAGAACCCTACAGTGTCAACCCGAGGAAAGCAGCTGGTCCCGACAACACCATGGCCAGGGTACTAAAGAAATGTGTGATGGAACCGACTCCAGTATTCACAGACATCTTCAACACTTCACTCCATCTAGCCAGTGTTCCGAAATACTTCAGGGAGATGACAATCATTCCTCTAGCCAAGAAACCACGGCCAACAACTCTGAATGACTACTGACCAGTTGCTTTAACCAACAGTACTAAAGTGCCTGGAGAGGCAAGATCATACAGCCTCAATCCTACCTGTGTCACTGGATGCACTGCAATTCACATAGAGGACAAACCGCAGTACAGGGGATGCCATCTCACTAGCTCTCCATGAAACACTAACCCACTTAGAAGGCAAAAACTGCTACGCAAGACTGCTATTCATCAAGGTCATTTCTGCATCCAACACAGTCATCCCTCAGAATCTGATATCAAAGCTACTTCAACTCAGCATAGACTCATTTATGCAATTGGATTCTGAGCTTCCTTACTGAAAGGCCTCAAAAGGTTAGTCTGGAAGACAACAGTTCCGGAAGTATCATCCTGACCACAAGAATACCACAGGGGTGTGTCTCAAGCCCTCTCCTTTTCATTCTGCTGACACATGACTACATGGCCACACAAGAGACTAACAGGATCATCAGATTTGTGGATGACACCACTAAGATGGAGAGGAGGAGGCCTACAGAAAAGAGACTAAGCAACCCCTGGTCTGGTGTGACAACAACAATCTAGCACTGAATGTCAGCAAGACAAAAGCGTTGATTGTGTGGTACTTGAGATCTTCTGAAATCAACAAACCTCTAATGATGAAAGGGATGACAGTAGAAAGGGTCAGGAGTACAAAATTCTTGGGTTTTCATCTCACGAGAACTTATCCTGGTCAGTCCATGTATTCAGCACAGTCAAAAAAGCTCAGCAATGCTTGCACTTTCTAAGGAAAGTTGGGAAGGCAAAATTACCAAACTCCATACTTCAGACCTCTTATAGGGGCACCACTGAAAGTGTCCTGACCAACAGCATTAAAGTCTGGTATGGGAGCTGGAATAAATCAGGATCAGAAGGCTCTCAAGACAGTTGTAAGGTCAGCAGAAAGAATCATTGGGACCTCCCTTACTCTTCTGGAAGATCTACACAAATGCAGGTGCATCAACACAGGGCCAAAAAGATTTCCAACGATCTAACACATCCCGTCAATGGTCTGTACACTCCCCTGGCAGGAGATACAGAAAGCCTGCATTGCAAGACCAGACCAAGTTTCTTTCCACTCTCCATGAGACTGTTGAACTCTTGGGAAAAACGAATTGAGACGTATGTTACATAGCTAGCCTATCAAGGGGCTTATTTTAATGATGTGCAATAAAGTACAGTTACCATAAATGTACATGTTCAAAAGTGTATTCACTGTTGCAGTCATCACTTGTGGGTTACCCCTGCTGGCTCGCCCTCGGTCGGCCCGAATACGAGAGTCAAGCTTTTCCCCCTGCGCCGGCTGCTGTCAGTTCAGTGGTATAAAGGAGATCACCTGACACCATTACATCAATTTTTCTTGCCCTAACCTGTAGCAGCCCCTTGAAGGGAATGTTTTAAAGAGCCCCTGGTGGCCCAAGGCCACAAGACTGACAGTTAATCTCCAAAAAGGATAAGATTAAGGGGGGAAAGGTGGGAGGGTAAATAGGACTGCAACAGTGAATACACTAACATCTACCTTTATGGTAATTGCACACAACTGTACTATGTTCTTCGTGTTTCACTGTTGCAGTCATCACTTGTGGAGGGGATTCCCAAAGCTGAGGAAGGGGAGGATGGAAGTATGAAATTGCTACGATTGAGTTAGCATGCCTTGCAGGGCTGCAGAGACAAAGTCTGTCCAAGCCCTGGAGAACAGAGGCAGGTGGTCCAAGTGGCAGCTTCCAGGATGTCCTTGGTGAGTACTCCTAAGGAAGGCAGTGGAAGTAGAGGCTGCCCTAGTGGAAGGTGTTCGGATAGATTTAGGAGGAGCTTTCCCATGGGAAAAAAAAAAAAAAAAAAAAAAAGTGTAGCAGAATTATCCACTTTGAAAGGGTCTGCCTGGAGACAAGCTTCCCCTCTTTCCCTGGGGCAAAGCCCACCAACAGTTGATCAGTCTTCCTAATGGACTTTGTTCTGTCCAGGTAGTATTTTAACTGTCTGTGCAAATCCAGTGTGTGCAGTATTCTCTCCCCTTTATTCTGAGGGTTTGGAAAAAAGGTGCGGAGATGTACAGCCTTGTTTAGGGTCACATCTGATACTACCTTTGGCATGAATGAGGGATTAGTCCTGAGAGACACCCTGTCTGCATGGAAGAAAATGACGGGGTCAAAGGCCATGCGTACCTGAAATTCTGACACTCTCCTAGCTGAAATAATAGCCAAGAATAATAGCCAAGAAGGCGGCAGTCTTCCAGGAAAGATGTTTTAGGTCTGTTGATGCAGCTGGTAAACGGGAGGCAAAAAGTCAGTTTTTCTAAGAGTGGGTGCCCTTCTAGGGGGCCTAATGTTAGAGACACCTCTGAGGATTTGCTTAATCAAAGGGTGAGAGAAGACAGGCTGTTCAGCATGAAAGTGTGCTGAAATGGCTGAGGCGTGGATTTTAATGGAGGAAAAGGAGAGGCCCTTGTTAAGTAGCTCCTCTAGGTAGTCCAGAATAAGTGGGAGGGGTGGCTGGGAGCTGCTGTGAACTTTTGATAGGCACCAGGAGTTTAATCTTTTCTATTTCTGAGTAAGATTTCCTGGTGCTGGGCCTTCTGGCTTCCTTAATGTCTAGGACCTGCTTGCTCAACTGTGGGTTATCCTTGGTCCCTGGGGGATAAGCCATGCAGAAAGTTTGAGTGTGCAGGTTTGGATGCAGAATCTCCCCTCTGACTTGTGTTAGGAAGTCTGTAGTTAAAGGCAGGGCCTGTAAGGCTCCTTGGTCAGGGTGATCAGCAAGGGGGACAGAGGTTGCCTGGGCCAGTCTGGTGCTATAAAGGATGGCCTTTAGTCCTTCCTGCCTGATTTTTAGCAGTACCCTTGGGAGTAAGGGCACGGGGGGGGGGGGATGCATAAAATGAACAGACTCGTCCACTGGAGTGGAATTGCAACCACTTTCCAAGCCATGGGCTGGAACTCCCTGGTGCAGAATTTGTGCAGCTGATTGTTGTGTTGTGACACGAAGACATCCACCTCTCATGTCCCCCAGGCCTGGGGGATTTGGAGGAATGTCCCCTTTTGGAGTTTAGACTCCTGGGGGTCAAAGTAGTTTCTGCTTAGATGGTCTGCCATGGTGTTTACTCCTGGGATGTACTGGGTTTTTAGGTGTAGGCCCATGGAGGAGGCAGTCTGCCAGATGCTCCTGGCTAGTTGGCAGACAGGGTAAGAGTGCCCCCCCCCCCCCCACCTGCTTGTTGGATGTACCACGATTGTGGTATTGTCTACTTTTTATGAGGAAGACTCCTGGTTTTAAATTGGTCTTGGAAGGATGGGATAGCCTTGTAAACGGCAATCATTTCCTTTAGGTTGGTGTGCCAGTGAAGGTGCCTGAGGCCCCAAGAGCCTTGGGTGCACCAGGCATCTAAATGAGCTCCCCAAGCTAGGTCAGAGGCATCTGTGGTGATAGTCTGGTCTTGAGGAAGGTAGGTGAAGGGAAAGCCCTTGTTTTGAGTGCATGCCTCTGCCCACCAAAGAAACTAGTTCCTTATGCATGGAAAGAAAGGGGGAGAGAGGTCTCCATAGATTGAGTGTTGGCACCAAAGGTTCTTTAAATACCACTTGAGTTTCATCATGTGCAGACTGGCCAGGGGAATCAGAATGCAGGATGACAAGTAACCCATTGCTTGCAGAATTTTCCTTCCGGAAAGTTTTTTGCCGAGATTTAGCGGAGAGAAGTCATTTGGCAAAAAGCATTGTTTTTCTGGTGAGAGTAAGGCTGTTTGGGAGGCTGCGTCCAGGACAGCACCCAAGAAGGTGATCTGCCTGGTGGGGTTTAGGCTTGATTTTTTTTCCTGTTGATAGTGAACCCTAGCGAGGTTAGGGTTGTTTGTACAAAGAGCAGGTCCCGATGCAACTTCTCTTGGTTGTCTTCCTGGATTCAGCAGTCGTCCAGATAAGGGTAAACCTGGATGTTTTGCTGTCTGCAGAAGTCAGCCACTGGGGTCAGGCATTTTGTGAAGACCCTGGAAGCCATAGATAAGCCAAAGGGTAGCACAGAGACATTAAAGTGTTCTGAACCTGCTCTACAGTGTAGGTATTTTCTGCAAGACTCCCTTATGGCTATATGAAGGTAGGCATTTAGGCCTAGGGTGGCTAGCCATGCATTTTTATCCAGCACTGGTAAAAGTTTTTGAAGAGTTAGCATTTTGAATTTTGGGACTTCTAGGAAGGTGTTTAGAGTGGACAGGTAGAGGATGGGTCACCAACTGCCTTCTTTTCTTGGCACTAGGAACAGTCTGGAGTAAAAACCTTTTCCTGCTTGCTTCTGTGACAGGTTCCACTGCCCCTTTTGCATGGAGTATGTGCACTTGTTTTAATGTTTCTGCACACTGATTTGGAGATACGTTTGGTAACCTGTTAAGGTTGGGACTTGTTGGAAGGTACATTTGTGCCCCTGAAAAATGATTTAATACCCACTGGCCCTTTGTTACATTCAGCCAATTTTGTTTGTAAAGGGATAGCCTTCCTCCTAACCTCTGATAGGAGGGGGAGTGGGAGTCATTGCACGTTCTTAGAGTAGTGAGTAGACTTAGAACTCCCTGCTGTGGGAGTGGTGGAGGGCCACTGCTTGGTTCTTTGCTGGCCTTGGTTTTGTAGTCTAACTGGTCTGACCCTGTGAGACCTACATCAAACCTGTCTATTGGGGGCTGGGGAAGTTTCTGCTGAATCTGGGAGGAAGTCCTTTACTGTTTGCAAAGATTTAGCTTTATCCTCCATCTTTTTGGATGACCTCCTCCGCTTTTGATCCAAACAAGTGGTCTTTATCCAGGGGTCATCAAGTAGTTTTGATTTTACATGATCAGGCAGTGGCTGTTTAAGCAATTATGCCTCTTAATGACTGAACCTGCCACAGCGGCCCTACTTGAGGCTTCGAGGGCATCGAATCCACAGTGCAGGGAGCATTTAGCTCCATGAGAAGTAGAGTGCAGAAGATCTGCTAACTCTTTGGAAGTATTAATGTCAGGTAAAGATAAAATTTTGTTTCACATAAGTTCCAAGGTGTGCTGTTGATATTTTAGCATATGGAACTGACAGTCAAGAGCTCTAATAGTGAAGGTTGTGGAGGTGTACACTTTCTTACCCCATCTGTCCATAGCTATAGAGTCCTTGTCTGAGGGAATTGGGTTTTTAGATGAGCTAACCTTGGCCCCTTTGGGCCGCTGTGTGATCACCTCTGGGTCTGCTGCAAGGTTTTTAAACAAGTACTTACGTGAATCAGGCACCCTGTAGTACTGGTCAGGTTTTCTAGGAGCAGGAGGTAGGGCATCAGGGGTGAGGCTAGATTCATTGAAATCATCCACCACATCCAGAATAGGAGGGCTGGCCAAGAGTCTGTGCTGAGGAAGATCTAGAAACTCAGCCTTTTAGGATAACCTTGGGCTTCCCAGTGGAAATGCTCTCGGAGAGTGTGCAGGTTTTTCCCAAATGAAAGATCCTTGTGGGGGGGGGGGGGGCATTCGGAACAGATTCCTCAAAGGAGGCGAGAGGTTGTTGTTCCTCATATGAATCAAGGTAGTCTGAAAGTTCAGAATCTGGCTGAAGTATCCCTCTTTCTTTTAGAAGGAGTGGTACGGCTACCACGGATGAAAGTGAGGAGGTCCTCCACCATTTTCAGTAACCATGTCGGCAGTGGAGGAGGAGTAAGATGACTACTAGAGACAGTTTTTTTTGGGGTGGTCTTGCTTTTAGACCTTGGTAAATCAATTAGTCATTGGGATGCGGTAGTTGGCGAAGAGGTTGGTTTTTGCCTTGAACCGGTTGTGTGAAGAACCTCCTCGGAAGCCGGTGCTTACGTAGAGGCTCCGGACCCAACCGAAGCAGAGACAACTGAGGGTTCGGATGATGAAGCATTCCCCAGCAGTATACTGGACTCCTAAAGGGTCTTGATAGAGGCCTGCGAAAGAAATGAGGAGTCTGGCTTCAGGGGCTGCGAATGCGCCTCACTGAATTCCTGAGAACTGACTACTTACTTCTGGGACAGAAGGTTTAAGTTTGTGTGGTCTGTCCCTTTCTTTATCTTTTCGTTTTTTGGGAATATCCACAGACTGCTGACCGATGGATGCCATTTCGTAATGTGAGGAACTACTTCGAAATGCCTGGCTACAAAATTAGCTTTACAGCAAACAGTCCTTGAATTGAAAAGTGCGCAGAACCAACAGGGGACATCGTGGTCTGGGCCTAAACAAGTAACCCACAGGGTATGGAAGTCCTCGGTGTGGTAATTGTTTTCCACAGCAAAGACAATTACTGACTTTTTTGGACACCGGTTAGTGCAAGACAAAGGTCCCCCAACTGGGTACTTAGCTTTAGTCGTTTTCTGATTCAACTTCCAACTGGCGCACACGCAAACTACTTTTGCTTTGGGCTCCATGTCAAGAAAGACTGATGTAATGGCGCCACCACTGACGACCCGATTAAGTCCAGAGGAGACAGCAGCCGGTGCAGGGGGAAAGCTCGACTCAGGTATTTGGGCCAACCGAGGGCTACCCAGCAGGGATATCCCACAACTGAGGACTACAACAGTGAAACACGAAGAACATCCAAGTACAATACTAAGGTAGCTCACGTACACACTGAAGGACTGTAAAGTGCAATATACAAACTGTGCAATAATTCAGTCTAATCATTGATATGTTGGTATGGTTTCATAGGTAGGTACTAGGCTATCATCCCAAGGGCCTACGCAAGCCTAGCCAACAAGGTTCCCTGGCTTTCGCCACCCAAGCAAGTTATTTTCCTGTGCCACTGACGAGCAGACACACAGAAGTGATTCCCAGTGTGTATTTCCCCATTTCCCATCCACTCAAGATTTTTCTTGAAGAGTGCTAATGAAGAACTTTGCTTGACATTGATTGGTAGCCTGTTCCAAAGTATGGGAAGTCTCTGGGATAGGAATCTATCCCTCCAGCATGTCCTGTTTATTGTGGTGACAAGGTTTAGGTCCCTAGAGCGTGTAGTTCTGAGGGATTGGGATTTCTTTAGGTGTAGCATGTCCAACAACTCTGGGTTTGACATGGCTTTATATGTTGGGAAGAGATCACCTCTGAGTAAGCGAAATGCTACGGAGTAAAGCAATTTTACTTTGACAATATTACCTTCATATTGTTCCTTGTCTTCTGTTCTGGGATGGCTGTGGATCACTGCTGGCCTACTCTACGTACAAATTGCTACTTATTAAATTTCTACTGTGATATTTTATTAATTTTTCCTGTATGTACAACTGTTTCCTGCATTGAAAACGAAGCATTGTAATTTCGTTCAGCTACACTGCTGTGTAGTTCTGAATGACAAAAGTTTTGACTTTGACTAAATGGATTGTAGCAAAAACTCACTATTTTAACAAAAATCAGTGCAAGCAGCAGCAGCAACACCACCACCACCGTCTTGAATGAACAGATTTTCACAGGTCGTCCAGATTTTTGTTTTATAGTTTTGGTCCATTTGTCTTAAAACTGCGGTTTTATGGCAGATCTCTGACAATTCATTAAAGACTGAAGTCAGAGAATGACAGACATTTGAGTTTTAGACTGCATTCTCTTCAGAAAATTCACGGTAATGAAAAACATGTTATTCTATCAACTTTCTAAACTTGTAGGAGCAACACTGAAAAACTCTCCCTATTTTTGGCCTTTTGTCTGCCATTGTTTATGGTTTTGTCCAGATTTCTTGCTCCAAGAAGTTGAGAGGTATGATCAGTACACCCAAAGTTAACCAATTATATCAAATGTAATTAAGCCTGATGAATGGCTTAAGGGGACAAACTTCACAAAGTAATATGTATGTGCTTATTGACAACCGCTGTGAAGGGAGAAGAGAGAATTATGTTACCAAATAAGGGGAAAAATGCAAAGGACTTTTACTGGATTTAAGAACTAAACAAACAGGGTGTGTAAGAGAAAAACGGTTCATGCTCATTTCTGCAGCCAATGGGCCTGGAACTGCCTGAATGCGTACACAGGTTCTGAAAAAAACTGACAGACGCCATATAAGAAATAAAACAAGTTAGTCCACTTAAATGGAAAAATGCAGAGCAACTATTTACTATGACTGTGAATATACGCTTAAAGACCTGACCTACAACAAATACAGATTGATAAAATAAACAGTTCAAGAAATGAAGAATCCTCACTTCTCTTAGTTGCTGAAAGCAAACACAGACTAAAGCCTGTCCATGGGTTCAGAATGCTTATACTGTTGGAACCCTTCCAAAGTGGGACATTTCATATAGAAATGTGAGACTTTGAAAGACAAGCCATAGCCACAACTAATGCAAGGAACTGGACTTCACATTTTTGCCAAAATAAAATCCAATTATTGTCAAATTTGAGTTGTTTGTGTTTCATAGAACATAAAGTTATTTCAGACACAAAACAATTGTTTAACGGTTACAGGAAATAAAGGAAAGATTTTGTCTGAAAATTTCAGGACATTCACTGTTTTTTTGTCAGGATACAACTGCCAAAAGAGACTACTAGCAACGCTAATTGTGGGTCATTCCTTCCTGGTGACCAGTAACTCAAAAGAAAAGACCAGTTATAAAGGAGTACCTCCATCTGCCCTAGAGAGATGTCAAGGCATTACATACGAATGCGGCACAAAACGATAGGTTTTACATACATGGAAGCATAAAGCACTTTTAGTGGAAGGAAAGGGTTAAGGGTGACAGCTACTGCAGAGTAATAAACTGCTTCTATCCTTTTTTCAGAGGAGTACTTCTCACTCCTCAGATCATGCAGTGATAAAAGACTTGTAAGACAGAGAAAACTCCTTACTCCTAGGTCTTCTTCTCTCACCTTTTTCTCTCTCTCTCCTATATTGCGGGAACGGTAGATGAAATGGCTGCAGAAGTTTCAAGTCCTCTCTAGTTCCAGTACAATGGATAAATAAACAGAAAGGATATGATTGATAAGGTGGTCCTGGTGTCCGGCTAATCAGTGGCACAAATAAAGGCCGAGAGTTACCTGCTAAAATCCTTTCCTTAACAGCCATATGCCATCACACCCCCCAACAGGAGCTGGGGGTGGATTTGGCATAATGGTCAAGGTCTTCACAACAGGCTCAACATACACAACTGACAACTTGGATCCACCTGAAGCCGCTGTTAATCTGTAAACCTTTGATCATATCCAGTTAAATAAATTCCTGCTGCACCATATCCAGTTAAATAAATTCCTGCTGCACCATATCCAGTTAAATAAATTCCTGCTGCACCATATCCAGTTAAATAAATTCTTGCTGCACCACATCTGGTGAGCTACCCTGAAGCTACATAAACAGGAGGTGCTATTTTAAGAAATTGCTTATAGAATGAATTTAGTGGTTTTACCATGGCCTTCTGTGACTTGCACTGCACATTTCCAATGGAAGACCGTACAAATTTAGTCTTCTACACAGAAAGCACTTGCTTCTAATCCATACATAATGTACACCTCCCCCACACACAAAAAAATAAAAAACACACCTCTTTCCCATTCACCATCAATTGGAGCTTACAGGCGTGTAGTGGGGAGTTAAAAGATGTAAAGAATGTTGGCTACACAGAACATCCTATATCGGTGTCAATATCTGGCCAAAATTTTTTTTTTTTTTTTTTTTGCCAAGCCCTAAATGAACATTTCGAAAAAGGAAGCCAATACCCCTCCTCCCAATTACCAGTAAACATTTTACTCTCTGTATACCCCATCCTGTGGAGTATTTCAGTAAATTTGCATAAGCACTTTAAGCAAAGTACTTCCTTCTTCCCGAGGTGTCTCTACCTATCCATCCAGCAACTCTGGAAAGTGTGCAAAGGCCATATGGCATTATATTAACATAATGGGAAGCATTTTTCCCTCTATAAAGTACTTGGTTACTTAACAGACCGTCATCCATTTTAAATACTTATGCAAGAATAATAAAAACAGGATTCCAACTGGGCACAACAGTCTAAGACAACTTTGTCTGTATGTGCAAAATTGTGTACAAATAAATGTCTGGTAAGGGCCATGGACTACAGTGTGAGCAACTAACAGAAATGTGAAAGTGTTCCTAAAAATTCAGTTTTTCCTGTCTCTCTAGCATTTTTTGTCAGGGGTTGATTGACTACAACTAACAGGCTGAAAATTACTGACAAGACAAATCACTCGTACTTTGCTAATTATTTTGCTTTGGAACACTGATACTAAAGTAAAGTACAGGTTACTCACGACTGTTGGTTGTACAAAATCCACAATTACCAACGGTCCCACATTTGTAATTACTAACAGGGTCCCACATATGTAACTTTAGTAAAGTCATTTTTTGGAATGGCAAGACATTACACACATTAGTGCTTTGTACTTAAAATACTTCTGGGTTTACCGTGCTGATCTTGTCACTTGCTGTTAAAAGTACTTTGGTACTAGTTAACTGGGTAAGAGCTCTTCATTCGTAAACCCTTTTCAAATGGAATCTGGGCCACAAGTCCAAGGATAAAATGCAACAGTCATTACTGCAGAACAGCCAACCTGTCAGCACATTTTCTGGAAGTTGGAAGAAACTGCAGTAGTTGGAGAAAATGCAGAGTGAACACAGTTGCGATGAAAGTCCAGGACTCTAAACTACTAGTTAGTAACCCTAACCACCAAGTACCATACTTTGTGTTTACCCATTTCTCATGTAGATTTCAGCCTTCACTATGGTTAGTTGCTGAATCTTGGGTTATTGGCAGGGGAAAGGTAAACTTATGTAAATAAGAAAGCTCAGACAAGCAAACAAATCCTGTACAAATATGAAAAAGGCAATTACATTAGCCAGCTCTGGTAGCATACAGAAATGAAGGCCCAATGAACCAAATTCAATTGGTGGCTCAGGCATCTTATGAAGCTTGCAGGGGAGGATGGCTGGCCACATCTGGTGAGCGGGGTTGGGCAGCACTGAGTGCATAGTAAACACAATTACTTGCAGAAGGGGTCGCGATGCAAGCGTTCAGCATTCAGTTCTGCCTAGTGGTAGCTTTTAATGCAAGTGTGTGACAGTGTCCCATTTGCACGGAGAAAACATTGTTGGTTTATGAGCAAGTTTAAGCAGTTACATAAAAGACACTTGCAAGGGCATTAAGCACCATCTTGGTTGCCTGAATTAAAGCCCCCATCAAGGAGCTCCCCTCACTAACTCCAGGGGAAATGTAATGTCAACTTCAATTGGGGAAGGCCTTATGCTCATTACGTTAATAGGAGGTTACTGGCTCTAGATCATTTAGGAGTCTAGCCAAGTTAATCCCAAGTATCCCCATTTGTTCTTTTTGGGGGGCGCAAGAGAGAGGAACGAGTCCTGAATGCCCAGGACTCACTTCAGGGGAAGTGACTAAAGCATGAACACAGAGTAGCTGTGAGGTGACAACAAATCACCATCACATGTACAGCAGAGCTGAAGGGTGCTTTGAAAAGTATTGCTGCGAATTCCAAGAAATGACATGCTGCATATTTCACTGTCAAACATCAGTTTGAAAATCATCTGAACTGATAACTTTACACTACAGTCAGATTGTGTCATCACAATATGTTGCTATATTGCCTTGAAGTAACTCAATTTGGATAGTCCTTTTCACCAGCAACTATAGACCTGCTGGACACCCCAGATTTTCCTGCACCCCAAAAAGGCAGCAGGCTACATACACAGAGGTAGAACAAGGATGCTGAAAGTGGACTGTGCTTGGCAAATGACTAAGTATCAGAGTAGCAACACTGTTGCAAAAGACAGCTGATGTAACAATGTCACAACATCTTGGCTGCAGTGTGATAAAGAAATACATTTGTGCTGTGAATATGGGTAAACAACTCCCAGATTTTACGTGTTGGCGGTGGGGGAGGACCCTGTGCAATTATAAAACTGGTAGAGTGGAGCTCACAGAAGCAAGTAAAGAAAGCATCTGAGCATTATCCTCAGTTTATGCAATGGTATCATCTTTTATTGCTTCATTAAACTCAAATGGGCCATCCCAAGAAGTCTACTGCAGACATAGAGGTTCGGACAACAAGGAGAATGCATACCTACATTGCCAAATTGCCAGCATGAACATACTGTTTGTCTATCCTAGAGTAATTAAAACTTGGCTGCATTGTAAATGACAATACAAGCTCCTGAGAACTACACCGAAGTTACTTTTGTTACAAAACTAGCCGTGAAATTGAAAGGTGATAACAATGATACAAGTAGTCCAGCTGGACAGGTAAAAAGCTACTTTAGCATCTTGAGAGCACATCAACAAGAGAATAGTAACAAAACATATAAAATTTAACAGGTTAGAATATGCATGAATACAGCTGCATACAAGGCTTCAATGTAGGAGTCCTGCGTACATACTGCATTATACATGTTATGTACAACACCTGGGCATTACATCAGGCCTGCAGTCTGCATTTCCATATGCTTCAATGTGGGAGTCCTGTGTACATACTGCAATGTACAACACCTGGGCAGTACATCAGGCCTGCAGTCTGCATTTCCATATGCTTCAATGTGGGAGTCCTGTGTACATACTGCAATGTACAACACCTGGGCAGTACATCAGGCCTGCAGTCTGCATTTCCATATGCTTCAATGTGGGAGTCCTGTGTACATACTGCAATGTACAACACCTGGGCAGTACATCAGACCTGCAGTCTGCATTTCCATATGCTTCAATGTGGGAGTCCTGTGTACATACTGCAATGTACAACACCTGGGCAGTACATCAGGCCTGCAGTCTGCATTTCCATATGCTTCAATGTGGGAGTCCTGTGTACATACTGCAATGTACAACACCTGGGCATTACATCAGACCTGCAGTCTGCATTTCCATATTTTCCTCTAGTCGATTAACACCTACCATGCAGATTCCTACACCTAGAGCAGCACGAGTTTGGAAAGCAGACCACACATAGCACTTCAGTTGTGCTGCAGCAGTATTTAGTGCCATTTAAGAGCGAAAAAAGGACTTCTGCTGACTAAGAAATGTAAAAGCTGCTTCTCTTGTTCAACTAAAAAGATCTTCTCACATTAAAATTTCACTGAGACTCATTTCCAACTCTATCAGCAATTAATAACTCAGCTTTTGTTAAGGCCTAAAATGCTTTCAAACGCTTACAGACCAATAACAAAAATAGAACATGACAAAATGTTATTTTCCAAAGTACTGGGAGAGCCAAAACAAGGAAATAACTCTGAACCAAAAGCTTAAGGCGACTGACAGAACACAAACTAACTCCTTTCAAAAAATTAATCTATACTCAAAACAACAATGCCTGTCATCCGCCTTTATTTCTGAGTAAAATTAATTCAAACATCTCATCTCTATGCCCTACTTGTCCCAATTCAGTAGCCGATGCTTCACACATATCTTGGTCCTGTAAAAACGTCTACGAGCTCTGGTGCTCTTTGAGAGCACAACTCGAGAAAATGGGATACACAAGTCCACCCTTTCGTGGGAAATAATTTTGAACATATTTCCTAGAGCCTACAACTCTTGAGTCTAAACATATTATTGTAACACTTTGTGCGTTACTCATACTGCGGTGGTGGTGCTGCAGTAGCGTTGTCGTCTCACAGTAAGATGTTGTCCTGTTCGATTCTCAGCTAGAACTTCTTGTTTGTGGAAACATGCGTGAATGGGCGTACCTTCGTTGAAGGTTGTGCGTCAGGGCCGGCAACTTGGCACATAAAAATCTACTGCCAATCATTAGTGGACCAGAGTTCCGCTGTGGCGACCCTTAACCGGGAAAAGGTGAAAGACAACAACTTTGTGCGTTACTCAAAACCTATATTACATTCACCTGGCTAGATAGATCTAAAACCTCTTGGAAAGAGAGTTTAAATCAATGGCTACCAAATATGTTATGGCGAGCAAACCAATTACAATAAGCAAAAAAAATAATGTACTTTCAGAAATACTGGAGTAACCTTAGAGACACTCTTAACTAGACCCTCATTTATTTTAAATTCCTTTTCACTCTTCCTTTCCTTTTTTCCTCTCTCTTTTCCTCACTTAAATAGTCTTCCTCTTAAAACGCTCTACCTTCTGTTTTTCAACTTTACCAGACGAGGATGTTAACCTCCAGCCAATCCACAAAGGGATATAATATATCCTCATACCCTATACCCCTAACGGTAGTAGTAATATTCTCTCTCTATGTTGATTATCTTTTATCAGTGACAATATAGTTAATTAGAATAGGTTTAGATATACGGGTACATATCTTATGGGATAATTCAGTTTGTGCAATTGCTAATACTTTCTTTTAGGATCTTGTGTTTAATTGTAAGCATTGGCTTAGTAAATGTTAATTATATTTCCTGAAGTCTATTATTGAATGTATCCGACAACAAACAAATATTGTAAGTGAACGTAAAGTTCTTTCATGGTTTGTTCTTTTATCTGTATCTATAGTGTATACTGAAAAATGTAATAAAAATCATATTACAAAATTTCATTGCGACTCACAGCTCTATGCAGTTGGGATTCGGTCAGCCAGCAGTTAGTAATGTCAGACCATTGCCTAATTACCAGTAGGTGCCAATCATAAGGAACAGTAGGATGCACGTGCATGCCTGTTTTGTTTGAACTATTATTTTAGACATCAAGGCTATTTGTTAGGTGGGTTTTTGGCTGGATGGAAGTTTGTATTCCATCCTTCTGATAATGTTTTCTCTGCTTACATGAGCAAAGAATATGACCGTTGCATGTTTGTATAAGCTACAGTTGGCATGGCTTGCTGCTCTGGGTAAATTCTGGATTTACAACAGGCACACTGAGTACTTTCTCCAGGTCAATGCACATGGAGAGGCATTCATCCATGCCCCTCCCTTAAGGGAGTCATCAACTAAAGAGGGGAGTATCCCTTGGATGTGGTCATTGAATGGGGGGGGGGGGGTCAGGCTCTAGGGTAGGTCAAAAGAAAAAAACTATATACAAGCTCACACACACACACACACACACACACTCTATCACTTGAAGTTAAATACACACACTACGTATCACTTGAAGTTAGATAGCCAATATTTAATCTCCACATTGGCTCCAGCTAAAATCCGTTACTGATTGGGGGGGGGGGGGGACTACAGTTATTTCTTCACAGAAATGTTTAACACACACTTGAGACACAGGAAGAGGTGCCTTTTGCTGTCACAGTAGAAATTCAGCCAGGAAAGGAGTACACAATCTTAAATGAAACTCAAGTTTACACCAGATAAAGCCATGGGAAGAAGAAATAAATACAATGGTATTAAATACACCTTGAAGGAATTCTTCCATCCACTGCCTTACCTACTCAGGGGTAATGACATGCACTTTGAGGACCAATAAGCAACTGTGAAGGTGCTGTTCTACACAGGTGAAACAGGAAGCATTTCACTGTATAAGCTACCCCTTTTATGTCCAAACAGCTTTTGTTACCAATGCTACCTTCTGTGGGGTACCTGCAAACTAGTGCCTTTTGTCTTTCTTACCAGCTAACAATGTCTCAGGAGCTGGTCTTCCACTCTTCCTCTGTAGCAAGCATCTTACTCTCCCAACCCACAGCAGTGGGTTTCACTAGCAAACTTCCGTTTCCAAATGCCTTCATTATGCTCACAAATCAGTAAAGAGGTTTAGGGTTGCACAAATGTTTTTGGTTCTTCTTTAATACAGCCTGTATTGAACGCACCTAAAATTTGGGTCAAAATAATATTTAGTGTGATCAGTCAGCAAGTTAACAGACATATGAGCACGCTAAAGAGCTAACTCAGACGAAAAAAATGAGAAAATGTCTGTGAAGCCGCCTACAAGGGATTTACAACAACTTAGCTCTCAACCTCTTAGTGCAAGAAGTCTGGACAAAGCGAAAAATAATGGGGAGGACAAATCTCCAAAAAAAAAAAAAAAAAAAAAAAAAAAAAAAATCAGATTTTAAAATGTTGCTCCTCAACTTAAAAACTTTAGTGACATAAATCCCCAACTACCGGAAAACAACAAACATAGTAAAAATAGGAGCCAAATATCTGGACAACTGAGAGGTATGCATGACATGTTACACAAAATGCAGCCTTCTCCTGTCCTGTGCTAGGTAGGACCTTCATCTAAAAGTTGCCCTACGTTTATTCATAATACTAAACCTAAGCCACAGCAACCAACAATTTATATCCCTAAAGGCTAATTTTGGGGGTTACTTTGCGCATTGTTACATTATTTATGCACCATTGTCTTTGAATTATGATCAGAGTCATGGTTTAGAATTTGAAAATGTCTGACACACACACAAACACCCCATATGCATTGGATACTTCTCTCAGTGCAGATTCTGAAAATAGAGGAGTTCAGTGCAGATTCTGAAAATAGAGTTCAGCCCAAAAAAAGAAAGAAAAAAAAAAAAAAAAACATACGAAGGAACGAAGCAAAAAACACTGAGCATAAGAAAAATAAGCTGGCTTTATTTATAGTGTATGTTTATATAATTTTCCAGCAAAACCTCATAAATAAACCCATAATTCTAACTTTTGGCTTCATTACACTCCTATAACTTTTTCCCAAAAGTCATCCATATACAATAATTAAATTTGCTTTTCTTTGAATTCTAAAATGTAAACAAGTATATATGCTAATGTTATCTGGAAGGAAACAGCAACCTGACATAACAAACATATAAAAAGTACATTTTATAATCAGAGTTGTATAATCCAGTAGTTACCCTAAAGAGGAACGAATAATCCAGTAGCTACCCTAAAGAGGAATGTAGACAGCAGACATTAAAATATGGGCCAGTACATACTGCAGGGACTCTCACATGCACACAGTCACAATTTTTAAAAGCGCTACACTTTTTTTTTTTTTTTTTACAGAAAGGTAGAAAATGCAATGAATAACGCATGTTCTGCTCCTTTCAAAGACGAAAGGCATACCTTCAAAACCAGCGACTCCCCCACAAGCCATTTCCTATATTAAAATTATGCAGTACAATAAATTTATTAAAATATTCCTTCTGCTTCTCTACCTGCCAGCCAACCTGTGACCTTAAAAGACAACACTGCCACATGACAATATGCTCAGCTGGCACAAGACCTTTACAAAGTGGCCAATTTGTCATCAGATGCAAAATATGGCAGAGATCTTTAATTACACACAAATGATCTGCAAAATTTCACAGAACAGCTATCCGCACCTCAACAGAAATCACTTTTGTCAATAAAGAGAAGCCCGGACTGAGACCATACTATTTCAGGTTGAAAAAAAAAATAATAATAAAAACTCACAGAAGCAGAAATGTTCTTAATAGAAAGAAGACCATACTGCAGAGATGAATTTACAGAGTCTGAGCAGCAGAAAAAAGTTCCAGACAGTTAGAAGACAATACAAGACTGAAACAATCGTCAATCAACCTGCAAACACAGTACATGCGCAGCAACTAGCTGGTCTAGAACCGCATCCCAACAGTTACTGCTGCTTCTAGAGCAAGGAGAGTTAACTCTGCGCATGCGCAGGCTATATTAGTCAAATAGATCATCATCACATGTCTTGTGATGCAGGTTTTACCTCCTTTTCAATGCAGTCCTTCAGTGTGGAATGGCACCATATTCTTACTATGTCTCATTTCAATCAATCAATAAATAAATACATAGAAGGCGGTACATTTTCTGTGGTACAATGTTACTCAGGAATGCCACCTCCTCCATATTCTTTGTGGAAAAAATCCTTCTCGTAGTTTAGTTATTACAACCCCTGCAGTCCTACAGTCTTTCCTGAATATACGTTACACTTTTCTAGTACCCCCTCGCCCCGATTCAGCATTGGCAAAACGTGACACCCAGGCATGGCATACTGTGACTTGTAAAGCTGAGTCACCTTTCCGGATGTTAAGAATTTCATGCAGTTTTAAAAGAGAACACAGGGAATACAAGATACAATAATTTCACCAATTCAGTTAAAGCTAGTGCCATTCTACAACTCTATTTAATATTCGGTGCAGTTGCAAACGCTTTATTTGGGATTGATAGTAACTAGGTAAAATGGAGTAATTCAAGCATGGAGGATACCAATAAAGAATTACTAGGTCATATTTGTTTAAAACCAGATCAGTAATTATATACTCTTCCGTTACTCATTGTTAAAATTTTACAATACCTGCCTATTTCTACCCCAAAACCATAACATCTGTGGAGAAAATGCTGCAAATGTTTTTCATATCATTTTGGACACGCGACTCCACTTACCCTATTTGACTCTCAGCCTTAAACAGCCAAAGGAAAATAAAGTATGACACACACACATATTGGAGTTTCAAAAATGATAATGCTATATCCTACATATTAACTATAACTAGGCACAGTCCTGCAATTTCGGGTTTCTAAAATTTAAATGGCATTCATTACAGAAATGACCAGCGCAAGGGTAGATACACTGTAAACTAAAAACAAAAAACAAAACCAGTCCTATACAGATATTCGCCAATGCTGTGGGGTATAGTATGCAAAAACATTAAACTCTAAAAAAACATGAGAGAAGTATTCTACCTTGTGATCAGTATTCTACCTTGTGATCTTCTGATAGTTTTAAATCCCAGTAGTACGATATTTAATCCAAGGCTGAGGAGCTGTTACTGTGTAATGACTGTACAATTCAAGCATTTCTGTAACTTTAATCCAAGGCTGAGGGGCTGTTACTGTGTAATGACTCTCTACAATTCAAGCATTTCTGTAACTTAAGAGTAACATGAACAAAGATTCTACTACAGCCACATGCAAATGCCATAGAAAAAAGGGATATACAGGCTTTCCCCATATTTTGGGGATTTGCTTTGAATCACACTTGAGACAGGACCCCCCCCCCCCCAATACACACACACACACACACACACACACACACACACACACACACACACACTACTGGCTCATACAAGTTAGAATTCGTGAATTTTCAACTGCAAAACCCCAAAAAATAAAACTGCAACTTAAAAGAAAGTAACAAAGAATGCTATAATTTGATTCTTCATCACATGTACAATATGTAATGATGTTAAAAAGGCAAGCTCATTCGCAAACTAAAAAGACAAACATGTTATGTACTGGAGGACTTTGTTTCAATGGAGGGAATACCAGCCCTAACAGTTAGATGCAATTTCAAATTCCTGAAGAAATGCTTGTAAAGTTCGTGTGGATTTTACCCATATGATTACTATTTGGTCACTGTAAACAAAAATAATCTTGTGTCAAGCGTATTGTAAAAACACCTTTACTTCAGCAACAGGCATGCAAGCAGGTGGTCAGTTCTCCATAATTAGTCAGCAAAATGTATATAGCGGAAACACTTGTGAATTTAATCTGTTTAACAGCAGACCACCTTGGACAAAGGAAACTGCAGGAAGAACAAGTCAGTCCCCCACCCCCCAATAAAAAGGCAATGTACAATGCAGAAGGTCATCAAGACCATAAATTACATAAACAGAATGATTTAGAGAACAGCACCACTCATCTATGGCAGTTTCACATTCAGATCTGTGAACACCAAGATCTGTCAGATGGATCAGTTCTTGGTATTGCAGTGGTGAATACCTCTGCCACATAACTACTTCACTAGTTAGGATGCATTTAAAGACCTAGTTCTTACTTAAAGGATGAGCAATGTTAAAGTACATTATCAACACTATCAGGACCAAGACAAAACATCTCAGAAGGAGACACGGGAGCAACAATTTTGAGAGAGAGACAAAAAGTTAGTGGCAGATAAATGGGGAGAAAATACCCATTTGTATGCAACCATTTGACTGCAAATATAAACTGCTACCATACGAATACGGCTCTCCACTACTATCTGTAAAATTGTCCTGAAGCCACAGTAGTAATATCTTGTGCATATTAAATATTAAACTACTTCTGGTGAGCAACAACCAGATCCTGCATGATGAACCACACGAGACAGCACCTAGTCACAGATGGTCTATAAAAACATACTGCACACCAATGAAAGTGACCGGAACATGGAATTCTAGTCCACACTTGCAACTAAACTTTATATTAAAAACAGACACTGGTATGTCCTGGGCAGCCAGCTTATTGCTCTAGTTTTATGGCAGTACTGGGCACTTATTGAAGTGGACTTAACTCTTTTTCCTCCAGATGGTTATTCATTACTACTCCTCCACGGTGGGATTAGCCAGGGTACTAAATTAAGAAGGGTGACCTAGGGCATTACCAAAGCTGCATAATCTTAAGCTAGTGCAACAGACAGGAAAGAGAAATGTTAGCATCTACACCAAGCTAGCTTCTACACCTTTGGGTGTGCGTTGTGTAGGTGGTGCCTTCACAACTGATCTCATTGTACTCAGAACGAGCATCATTATATTAAAAGTTATTATTCCCAGCTTTTATGTACAACACCTTTTTTGTGAAATGTCAAGTTCAAGGTTTTACATGCATACACTGTTTAGCAGAAAAGTTGTTTCTTGCTATATACATCTGAGCCTACATCACATCTTATAATTTTAATTTTTTTGTTTTATTGAAAACCCCAAAATAAAATAAAAATACTGAAGTTTTACCCTCCTAGTAGGAACAAAAGTCCCAAACTAACAACCACACATTAACCTAAAATAAAGGTCATCCATGCTAACATGTATGGTGCAGCCTGAGCTAATTTGTTTGTCTTATTATAGCTCTCTCAGTTGGGAAAACCTCTCAAAGTTTTCAAAAGAACATTAACTACCTTGAGAAAGCCCCTGAAAAAGACTTCAGAGAACATTATCTACTTTGGAAAAACAGCCGAATGCTTTCTGAGAACACCATCTCGTTAGTTTCGCTTTCTTTTTTCCTCAGCCAATCACTCTCCAGCAGACTGTAGCCAATTTCTCTATCAGATTATCTCCAAGAAGACATGAAAACCAGGCAACCAGTTTATCTTTATCAGATTGCCATGGAAACATGAAGGCCAGCTACCGAACGGTTACTGAGCTTGCATGTATTTGCTAGACAAAAGCCGCATAATATTCTATGTTTTTTCATTTACTTGCTTTTTCTTAAAATGTGTTAATAAATCAATACAAGGTCTTTAATACAGTCATTTCCCCAAGCAAGAATGAGAAAAAAAAAAAACATTAATTTTTCTTTATCATGCTTAGTAAAACAATATAGTCCAGACTATAACAAAGAGCTGGAGGAGTTGCAATACACTATAAAAACTCCATTAAACACTCTCTCTGCTACCTCTAACTCCTTCCCAGGTCGACAAAGCAGAAATCCAACTAACACAAATCTATGTACATTACAGAAACCTATAGCTCTCCTAGAAACAAAATCTTACCACTATTGAAAGCATCCTCAAGAAAAGTTAACAGTTGACCAATACCGACCAACTGTCCCTCTCCTCTGGAAGATAAATCTGTAGACACAATCACCTCTTCCGCTTGTAATAATAAAACAGAAAAACCACCACAGGCTGGTTGGTTACTCTCTCTAGCCACAGTAAAACCTCCGCTTCAGAAACTCTGCCCAACTCATAGTGGTAATCTCCCTGTACTTTATGAAAAAAACAAAAATCCCAAAACAATAACATTAATGTGGCAAGTAACCTCTCAAATGTTGAGAATGACACCTTTGTCTCATACCTCAGCTAGTACAACGGGACAACACTAAAACAGTTAAAGTGGGATACAGCATCATCAAGAGTTAATATATTCTAAAACATACCGGATGAACTAGCCTCACTCAGAAAAATAAAGGAAAGGAATCAAATACTGCTCCTTGGCTGACAAGATGTACCAAACATCTTATAAAACTTAGAGATGCCACCTAGAAAACCTGTGCAAGGAAAATAAATAAATAAACCTGCTATGCAAATCTCAAGTAATACACAGTAACCCCAAATTATTCTGGTCTTCCATAAATCAGCTTCTAAACAATGGCTGCTCAACATAACCCTCACCAACAATCGATTCAAACAAATCTACAAATAGCAGTGTATTTGACTCCCAGTTTATTAGTTCAATTTCATCCTTACTTATTAACAACCAAACCAATACCCAGAGAACATTCCAACTCCTGAAATCCCTACACTATCCCTCAAATTGGTCCATACCTCCACCACAAAAAACACACACCTTCTGTTCAAACTAAAACCAACATTCCTAGCACCTGATAAACTACCAGGTTAATATCAAATACTTGCAGCAGAGATCATAGAGTGGTTAATCAATATATGGAGAGGGCAGGCTTTCAGTTCCAATAACTTCACTGTATCACTGAACAAACTGTGGACAGTGGTTCAAACTACCCCCGTCAGTTCATATGCTCAAACTACCCCCGCCAGCTCATATAAACTTATTTCCATGCTTTTGATAAGCTACTAGATAAACCAAAGGATTGTAACAGGTTTGCTAGGGATGGACAAGGGTTACTCCCTATACTCTCACATAGGGGATGGAGTTCCAGGTTTTTGACACTAACAGACAAGAGCCATTACCATGGTCTTTTAAGCTTCAACAAAAAACGTGCCTACTTAAGGCACTGCAAATGCTCTCCACAAGATTAAATCATTCAAACCATTCTCTCCTTGCCAAACTATTTATCCCTTCTAAAAAATGGAAGCTGCATACAACTGTAGTGTTCAAATGTATTAAAGTTGTATCAATAATGTAATTAACTGCCATTATAAAAACACTATGCCCATTTCTATACAATTCCACTACTGACTTCTTACTCTCCATGCATGCATATTATATAATGCACACACACACACAGACACACACAGACACACACAGACACACACAGACACACACAGACACACACAGACACACACAGACACACACAGACACACACAGACACACACAGACACACACAGACACACACAGACACACACAGACACACACAGACACACACAGACACATTGTGCTGAAGCTTTACCCCCCAGGCCTCTGTTGAAAATGTGTCCGGCACTCAGTTGAACTTTTCCAGTAAACAAAAGAAAGCAAATAACTGTGCCCTTTGCTGTATTTCAAGATGAATTTCCCCACTATGTCTATTCAGATCAGCAGTGAAGGTGCTCAAACAGCTAACCCTCAACTCTGCACTGACATTTCCACGTCTTCAGCATGGCGGATGTTAATGTCTTACCTTTTTTGTCATGGTAAAGGAGCAAGCTGCCTTACCATTAATAGACAATTCAGAAGTATAACCGTTTGCGTTTTTAAGCTTGCAAGTGTGATTTATTATCCTGCCGTTTTATAACCATGTATTAGTTTGTTGGTGGCGGCAGTGAATAAAACAAGTACAGAATCAGTTACTAGGCAGGAAGACTGCTCAAGAAAGTGAGACACCTTGACCCCTGAAGGCTTGCCATCTGCATTCCTCTTTTCCAAAAGGACTGTTATGTGCATAGAGTAGAAGAAAAAGTTGCCCGTTTCCTCCCCTCTTAACCAGAGTTCTTATCCGCTAGAGAAGAAGCGCACAGATCGAAAGAATGCTTTCACAGTCGCCCCTAGAAGTGCAGCACTGTCGTTGGTACAAAGAACATGAACACTTAACATAATTAAATTTTTTATGAGATCTTTCGTACTCAGTGTGCAAAGCAAATTATTTATGCCTACTTCAGTTTTGTAAAAAAAAAAAAAAAATGCAAGTCATTCTTTCTTTGCATAAGCAATGGGTAAGCCAAGGTAAAATGTAGTACGGGCCCGTGACTCCCACATTTACTGCCCAATAGCGAGACTACAGTTCTCAGTTTTAGTTTGCAGTTTACTTTTACAAATATAAAACCTCTAGTTTATTTAAATTAAGCAGTGTAACAGGCGTCCTCATGTCAGAGGAAAAACTATATCTTTACAAGTAAAATGGCTAAAAATTTTAACTTGATCTGCATTTTTTAAACCAGGTAAACCCACTGGACAAACTGTCACTTTTTAAAGGGTAACCAGGGAGCACTGTCTGGTTAAGTGACTTGCTCAGTGGCACACAGTAGGCAAATGCAGGGAGCAGGCAAAAAGCCTGGGCACAGAAAGCAGCTTAACACCTCAGAGCTTTAGACCCAGTCTCTTGTAGTGCATGTCATAAGTCCTCAAATGAATTCCAGAGTCAAAGACATGTATCTTGTAAATAAGAGGATCAGTCCAGACCATGAGTCAAAGATATGTATCTTGTAAATAAGAGGATTAGTCCAGACCCCGAGTCAAAGATATGTATCTTGTAAATAAGAGGATCAGTCCAGACCCAGAGTCAAAGATATGTATCTTGTAAATAAGAGGATCAGTCCAGACCCCCTGAGTCAAAGATATGTATCTTGTAAATAAGAGGATCAGTCCAGACCCCCTGAGTCAAAGATATGTATCTTGTAAATAAGAGGATCAGTCCAGACCCCGAGTCAAAGATACGTATCTTGTAAATAAGAGGATCAGTCCAGACCCCGAGTCAAAGATACGTATCTTGTAAATAAGAGGATCAGTCCAGACCCTGAGTCAAAGATATGTATCTTGTAAATAAGAGGATCAGTCCAGACCCTGAGTCAAAGATATGTATCTTGTAAATAACAGGATCAGTCCAGACCCTGAGGATCAGTCCAGACCCTGAGTCAAAGATATGTATCTTGTAAATAACATGATCAGTCCAGACCCCGAGTCAAAGATACGTATCTTGTAAATAACAGGATCAGTCCAGACCCTGAGTCAAAGATATGTATCTTGTAATAGGATCAGTCCAGACCCAGAGTCAAAGATATGTATCTTGTAAATAACAGGATCAGTCCAGACCCTGAGTCAAAGATACATATCTTGTAAATAAGAGGATCAGTCCAGACCCTGAGTCAAAGATATGTATCTTGTAAATAAGAGGATCAGTCCAGACCCTGAGTCAAAGATATGTATCTTGTAAATAACAGGATCAGTCCAGACCCTGAGTCAAAGATATGTATCTTGTAATAGGATCAGTCCAGACCCCGAGTCAAAGATATGTATCTTGTAAATAACAGGATCAGTCCAGACCCTGAGTCAAAGATATGTATCTTGTAAATAACAGGATCAGTCCAGACCCTGAGTCAAAGATACGTATCTTGTAAATAAGAGGATCAGTCCAGACCCTGAGTCAAAGATACGCATCTTGTAAATAAGAGGATCAGTCCAGACCCTGAGTCAAAGATATGTATCTTGTAAATAAGAGGATAAGTCCAGACCCTACTGAAGTACAAGGAATACATAGTAAGAAAGAGCAGAAGTTCTAAATATCTTATGCTTTCATCCCTCTACGATTTAAAGGTAGACATACCGTGTATGTACCCAATTTTAATGTCTCACTTGTTTTTATGTATGCTGGCCAAACTATTAAAGACAGCAAGTGGCTCACCTGAAGTAATAACCATCAACAGACAGTTTATCTTCCTGCAAAATTAATCAACATGAAGACATTAACCAATAACCCCCAAACTACTTACAAAATTAATCTAACGTGGTATTGCTACACGCTGTACACTCGTACTGTTCCATTTCCTGCTTTAAATTAATGTTTGAAAAGGGGAACATGCACTATTTTCTTTAACCCACTTCTATGTGCTTCTCAAACTCCTGCATGGATGCCACAGTTAGACTTTTAATATGCTGTTGATATTTTAAAATAGCTCTGCCAGTTAAATTAGTTTGCTCTTTCACTGTAATCAATTTTTATAAAAATTAAATAAAAAACAAATTTATATCTCTATAGGGTTCAGATACAGAGTCTTGCAGGACACCACCATTCAAGTAGTTAATAAATTTTAAAATTTCAGTTAAATGTAAATAAATGAACACACGGACTCTTTAGATACATCTTTAATGCCTAACAGATTAAGCTGCATTAGAGGTTTGGTTAGGGAGGGGATGTTGATGGGCAATACGATTCCTGGTCAGAGTTACTCACTGGTTACCAGTTAAAGTAATCCTGATACCCAATGGCATTAATGGTAAATGTCTTCCTTCACCTCACAGACCCAAGATACAGGGTTCGATTCCTACCTCAAAATTACTGGCTAGGCTTAAAAATGGACCTTCTGGTCAGTTAATGTGGTATTCACCTATGAATGGAACTTTTTAGCACAGTTCCTACAATATTTGGCAAAGTAATGCTAAGAACTAGTTTGTCCACAGCATATGGAGATGGTAACGTAAGCCATCCTATGGGATAGGAAATGGCAAACATTTGTTAAAGCCCCTTAAGGGCTTCACTCCCTTGTACATCATAAGAAGTTATATGCAAGTTCCATGAAATTATATATGCAAATTACATGGTGGCAGTAAAGCACATTGTGATCGCCGTTTTTTCAGACAGGTTAAGAGGTTAAATCGCAAAGAAGGGAGAATGGCGTCAGCAAATAGAAAAAGCTGGTATAAAACGGTCTCTCTAAAAGAAGAGAGAAGACTTTGGCTTGGATTTCCCCCAAAGTGGCAGCAGAACAGAGGTATTATTACAGTTTTGGGTTCTAGTTACTGTAGCAGATGTATACATTTATTTATTTTTTTTTTTTTTTTTTTTTTTAAGTATTAGAGTTGTTATTTTAGTATGACCAAACCATTTCTTGTGCCACATTGTGGCTGCCCTTATAAGACCGGTAGCAGTATTGTCAGCATGCCTATGGGTCAGGGACGATCAACCAAATTTATATGTATAAAGAGCCTCACTGTTTCTGTATAACATATAAATGCTTTCATAAGCATTTGTAGATAAACACAGGCAGCCATTACAGTGAACCATAACACAATAGAACTTAGTACCTCCCCAAACACAGGCAGCCATTACAGTGAACCATAATACAATATAACTTAGTACCTCCCCAAACAGGCAGCCATTACAGTGAACCATAATACAATATAACTTAGTACCTCTCCAAACACAGGCAGCCATTACAGTGAACCATAACACAATAGAGCTTAGTACCTCCCCAAACACAGGCAGCCATTACAGTGAACCATAATACAATATAACTTAGTACCTCCCCAAACAGGCAGCCATTACAGTGATACATAACACAATATAACTTAGTACCTCCCCAAACACAGGCAGCCATTACAGTGAACCATAATACAATATAACTAGTACCTCCCCAAACACAGGCAGCCATTACAGTGAACCATAACACAATAGAACTTAGTACCTCCCTAAACACAGGCAGCCATTACAGTGAACCATAATACAATATAACTAGTACCTCCCCAAACACAGGCAGCCATTACAGTGAACCATAATACAATATAACTAGTACCTCCCCAAACACAGGCAGCCATTACAGTGAACCATAATACAATATAACTAGTACTTCCCCAAACACAGGCAGCCATTACAGTGAACCATAATACAATATAACTTAGTACCTCCCCAAACACAGGCAGCCATTACAGTGAACCATAATACAATATAACTTAGTACCTCCCCAACAAAATTATGTACCTCTTTTTGCACATTTGCACACAATCTTTCTGCCCTTCATTTAGTTTCATTTGAACCGTAGTATTCCCAAGTACAGAACTGAATCACATTAAATCCACAGCATGCTGTTCCTTATTACATTCGTGTGAAATAGGATATGCTTGGCTACGTGGGTCACAGGAACAGACCTGAGACTGACAGTGGCTCAGGTAACCAGGGTTGAGCAGCCTAGTCAGAGGAGAAGCTAGACTGGAAGGAGTGATAAAGCGTAGCCCACTTGCCTCTCCTGGGGGAGTGGGATTTGTGTGCACTTCAGGCAGCACACAAGGTGGTACAATCTTTCTGGTGGAGACATCTACTCCTGCCTGAGGGGGGGGGGGGGGCAGAGATGCTTGGATGGAATACCCCCTTGGAACAGTGACGCAAAGTCTTCCCCAGACAACTCGTTACCTGACTGAGGAGGTGCAAGGTTAGCAAAAACACACGAAGTACAAACCACCCCTAAATAGAGAGGACCAAC
Organism: Protopterus annectens; assembly: GCF_019279795.1. Lineage (NCBI taxonomy): Eukaryota > Metazoa > Chordata > Ceratodontiformes > Protopteridae > Protopterus > Protopterus annectens. The sequence goes on from NC_056737.1 coordinate 1,206,006,941, forward strand.
TTACCAAGAGAGGACCAACTTACCAAGAGAGGGTCTGATGTGGCAGGCAGTGGGGGGCAAAAGTTAGTTATAAATAAAATAAATATTTATTTATTTAGCTAGGATATTTTGGGAGTTCTTTGTAAACAGCATACCCATTTCTATGTCTGAAGCTGCTTCAGTCATTCATCATCTCCCATTTTGCTCTGCTGCAGGTCTGTGGTTGACCAATGAATGACTCAGTCAGAATAATGAAGGTTTTGACTGTCCAGAGAATGCATGTCTTTCTGTTGGCATGGTAACTTTGTATGGTCTCACAAAGTAATTTAGATAGATTCTACACCAAAGAAAGCAGGCAGGATAGGTAACTGTGCAAGACCCAAAACTATAGAGGGAAAACATAAAAATAGTGCAAACTAGTAGGAAACTGCATCTTGAAAAGCACAGCCTACTTGCAGACTTTCACCTTTCAAAATAATTTAAAGGCCATAATCTTCAAACTTTACCAACACTCAATATTCACATGCCTCCATCAGTTTTGTTACCAGTCAGCTTTTAGTCACTCTTCCTTCACTTCAACTGTGGCTTCAAGGGTCCACCTGAACCCCCCCCCCCAGAAGCCTGCTTTAAATTTTGCTTCACTAACTTGACATATAGTTGTGGGAGGGTATGTTTTAGTCCCTGCTCAAATAACAGCTGCTCTGCCCTGATTTATAATAAAACCACAGTAGATTGTCATTCTGCACCCATGTGTGTTCAGACCCAAATTCCTCCCAAGACTGATTTCAGGCTGTACCACATGAGGCACACAAAATTCTCCAATTATATAGTTATGTTCTCAGCAGTGTCACTGTCTGTGCAATCTGCCCAAACTATGCAGATCTAGTGTCCATGTAGACAGATTTGCTTTCACATGTCAAAAGACAACTCATGAGCTTCTAAACTGTCCAAAGGTGTGCATGCTGTAGCAGACTCGGGGTGCCATCTTGCAATAACTGGCACCCCAAGGTAAAGCTAACAAACGAATGAGGGCATGCATTTACTGCACAGTCTCATGTGAGCAACATTCACAAGCCAGTCATGCAGAACAGATCAGTAAAAATGGATAATCAAGAGGAAACACATACATGTGCAATGGAAGTCCTCCAGTTAACTTTGATCACTTGAGTAAAGTGTCTGCTGTTCAGTCAGCCTGTCCATGATAGTACCTCTTGCCAACACCATTCTATCCTGCCCACATCATTCCTCTCTTACACCACTCTATCCTGCCCACATCATTCCTCTCTTACACCACTCTATCCTGCCCACATCATTCCTCTCTTACACCACTCTATCCTGCCCACATCATTCCTCTCTTACACCACTCTATCCTGCCCACATCATTCCTCTCTTACACCACTCTATCCTGCCCACATCATTCCTCTCTTACACCACTCTATCCTGCCCACATCATTCCTCTCTTACACCACTCTATCCTGCCCACATCATTCCTCTCTTACACCACTCTATCCTGCCCACATCATTCCTCTCTTACACCACTCTATCCTGCCCACATCATTCCTCTCTTACACCACTCTATCCTGCCCACATCATTCCTCTCTTACACCACTCTATCCTGCCCACATCATTCCTCTCTTACACCACTCTATCCTGCCCACATCATTCCTCTCTTACACCACTCTATCCTGCCCACATCATTCCTCTCTTACACCACTCTATCCTGCCCACATCATTCCTCTCTTACACCACTCTATCCTGCCCACATCATTCCTCTCTTACACCACTCTATCCTGCCCACATCATTCCTCTCTTACACCACTCTATCCTGCCCACATCATTCCTCTCTTACACCACTCTATCCTGCCCACATCATTCCTCTCTTACACCACTCTATCCTGCCCACATCATTCCTCTCTTACACCACTCTATCCTGCCCACATCATTCCTCTCTTACACCACTCTATCCTGCCCACATCATTCCTCTCTTACACCACTCTATCCTGCCCACATCATTCCTCTCTTACACCACTCTATCCTGCCCACATCATTCCTCTCTTACACCACTCTATCCTGCCCACATCATTCCTCTCTTACACCACTCTATCCTGCCCACATCATTCCTCTCTTACACCACTCTATCCTGCCCACATCATTCCTCTCTTACACCACTCTATCCTGCCCACATCATTCCTCTCTTACACCACTCTATCCTGCCCACATCATTCCTCTCTTACACCACTCTATCCTGCCCACATCATTCCTCTCTTACACCACTCTATCCTGCCCACATCATTCCTCTCTTACACCACTCTATCCTGCCCACATCATTCCTCTCTTACACCACTCTATCCTGCCCACATCATTCCTCTCTTACACCATTCTATCCTGCCCACATCATTCCTCTCTTACACCATTCTATCCTGCCCACATCATTCCTCTCTTACACCATTCTATCCTGCCCACATCATTCCTCTCTTACACCATTCTATCCTGCCCACATCATTCCTCTCTTACACCATTCTATCCTGCCCACATCATTCCTCTCTTACACCATTCTATCCTGCCCACATCATTCCTCTCTTACACCATTCTATCCTGCCCACATCATTCCTCTCTTACACCATTCTATCCTGCCCACATCATTCCTCTCTTACACCATTCTATCCTGCCCACATCATTACTCTCTTATTTATTTTACATTTGTTTACTGGGCTAGTCCAACTGGATACATTTTCATTTTCAGCAGAGGCCCGGGGAGAAAAGCTCCACATTGAAGTTAATACAAACAAGTCATTTACATAAAGAAAATAAGTAGTTAGTAAAATACAAACAGAAATGAGGTTTAATCTAGATTATACTAGTTGAAAATATATATTTGGAAGGACACTTACTCCAATTTTCTTTACAGTACAAGATAGGGGAGTTATACTTTAGTAAAAGATTCATGAAGAGTATAATTGATTAAGTAAGTATAAACCATAGAGAGTTCTATATTAATTCATAGGAGAGGCTAATTAACAAGGGTGTTTTAGAGAATGTCTACTCAAGGAGAGTAGAGAGAGGGTGATTAAGAGAAGAGTAATTAGTAGAATCATAAGATTAGTCAGGATTGATGCATGGGCATAGCCAGAGTGTTTTTAGATGTTGTTTGAGCTTTTGTTTAAAGAGGAAGGAAGACTAGGTAGAAGTTAGAGTGGTAGGTAGAAGATTCCAGTATTTACCTATGGTGTTGGAGAAGAGCAAGTCACCTGCTATGTTATTGGACTTACTTAACTTCATAAGAAGTTTATTAGAGGAGCGTAAAGAATTTAGGCTAGAATAGGGAAAAATAAGGTCAGAAAGTATAGGGGTATTTTTTGGTTGGTAAAATATCCTATGAACAAAGGTAAGTTGGGAGAGTAATTAGCCAGTCTAGTTGTTGTAGATTCTGACAGTGATGAGTTCTAAATGGGTTTCCGGTGGCAAATCTAGCAATGCTATTGTATGCATTTGCTACTTTAGTGAGGTTATTTTTCTTTAGGTTAGTGTATATGGATGAAGCATAAAGAAGAGTAGAAATAAGAGGAGAGTGAGCAAGTGTGATCTTGGCCTGTGGAGTTAAAAAGGTTTTAATTCTATATAAAGGAGCAGAGTTTTCTATTTACAGTTTTAATAGTGTTGTTAATGTGATTATCAAAAAAAGTGAGGTTATTGTCAATTATAATACCCAACAGCTTAGTGGTAGAGTCAGGCTAGAGACTCTCTTACACCATTCTATCCTTGCCCACATCATTACTCTTACACCATTCTATCCTTGCCCACGTCATTACTCTTGCACCATTCTATCCTTGCCCACGTCATTACTCTCTTACACCATTCTATCCTTACCCACGTCATTACTCTCTTACACCATTCTATCCTTACCCACATCATTACTCTCTTACACCATTCTATCCTTACCCACATCATTACTCTCTTACACCATTCTATCCTTACCCACATCATTACTCTCTTACACCATTCTATCCTGCCCACATCATTACTCTCTTATACCATTCTATCCTGCCCACATCATTACTCTCTTATACCATTCTATCCTTACCCACATCATTACTCTCTTACACCATTCTATCCTTACCCACATCATTACTCTCTTACACCATTCTAGCCTTACCCACATCATTACTCTCTTACACCATTCTATCCTTACCCACATCATTACTCTCTTACACCATTCTATCCTTACCCACATCATTACTATCTTACACCATTCTATCCTTACCCACATCATTACTCTCTTACACCATTACATCCTTACCCACATCATTACTCTCTTACACCATTATATCCTTACCCACATCATTACTCTCTTACACCATTCTATCCATACCCACATCATTACTCTCTTACACCATTCTATCCTGCCCACATCATTACTCTTACACCATTCTATCCTGCCCACATCATCACTCTCTTACACCATTCTATCCTTGCCCACATCATTACTCTCTTACACCATTCTATCCTGAATACAACAGAAACAGGCCTCATCTGTTCAAAAATGCAGCAAATCCAAGTTCTCGGATGTTGTGACATGAGCATTGCTGTTTAAACACAGCCAACAATTCCATATCCCAAATTCACAAATGGACAATGTAACACCTTCATCATCAGCATCATACTACAACTAATAAGTACCTATTGTCTGATGGCTAATGAAAGTTAATGATCTAGTATCAACTGCTTGTGCTCCCAAGTACAAATAAAAAAAAGTTATGCGAGTTTTACTATAGGGGGTAGGGCAAATTGGTAATTTGCTATTTCACTCTTACCCCGTGATACTCTGTACTCTCTCCCTCAAACAAATGTGCTCCTTCCAAGGGTTACCCAGAAAACTGGTCTGGATTAGCACCCCATTCAAAGTCACAAAGTCATGTCAATGGATTCCAGAAAAATCTAACTTGGTCAACAAAATACATAATCTACTTGCATCTTTATAGTTTTATTGGCAGGAAGCAAGTTGCAAGCCAATTTAAATTTTTAGCTTACTAAAGGCTTAGGGCTATAGAAAAAAGGGGTCAAAAAAGGAAAAAGGTTTATAGAGAGCTGGAACAAGGGCAGGTATAGTGGGATATGCAAGCAGTGTTTTAATCAGGCAACATGGCAGGCTCAGAAAGAGGACAATGTGATATACAACAGGACAAGGAAGTATTTTACTTAGTTGAACCAATAATGAGAAAGACCAGACAGTGACAGCATAAATCCACCGTCCACGATTACCAGCATGGAAGAGAAAGACATTGCTACTCTGGTTCTGAGCTTTCAGCGGATGATAAAAGGCAAAACATGGACCATATGCTTGTAGTTTGAAAGAAAATAGTTCTAACCAATACACTGAACTCAAGAAAAACATTACTAAAAATCTTAGATAAAAATGCTTTAGTACTGTTAAAAAAAGCTCCCACAGAATAGTCAAATTCCTTCTTGCATCAGTCCCTATTCTTATACAATGCTACAAGCTGTGAAGTCTGAAAACCAAGCCAGGCCAACTATTTTGCACATCTTTATTCTTGTTATAATGCTCAAACCAGTACTAGAATAAGGTTTTCAATACACAGCGATTTTGTCTAATAGAATAACTCAAGACAATGGACACTGAAAATGAAAAGTGCGATTAGTTAATCCCCCATTCACAGAATAAAAGCTTGGAAGGGCAATTAAAGAGACTTGTGCTCAAAAGTGTATAGCGTGAGTAACAGAAATACGTTGTTCTTCTTCACTTCTCTCTCCCAATCTCTCTCTCTCCCTCTCTGATGACTTGATTCCCTAAAACAAAGCAAATACAACAAATACTATTATCTTCTTTCTTCCGTGGGTCTCGTTTGCAAATGAGAGTACAGAGTGAGTGAGGAAGCTAAAAGACATGAATAACACTGAACAGCATCCCCATCCCCACCCAAAGGCCTTCTGTACACCGTTCAGGAGCAGGTCAGGGTTAGGCCATGGCCACATCAAGAACAGGCAAGTTTGGCATAACAGAGTCGTTACTGTTTTTTTGCACAACAAGAGGATGATGCAACCATTAGCTTTACACAACCTCAGCTCACGCTGCAGCTTAAAAACTTCCTGACTTTGGTTTTCTGTAACTATGACAGCAGAACAACACCAACACATCATTATCACCACACAACTGTCCGTTAGCAGAGGTGTACGAAATGCAAAACTTGTACTAACCACAGCCTTTGCAAAATTGAAAGGGGAAAAATTCATTAAATAAGAACATCAGAGCTGCAGCATATGACTCAGCTACAAAACAGAGTAGTCCACAGTCCATAGGCAATCACAAACTGAACAAGTGCAGCAGGCTTCATTCTGCTCCATAAGAAAAGTGTAACAGTTTTGCAAGCTTAGCATGGGAGAAAAGGTGGGCTAAGGACTTCTTCCTCAGTGATTTAATGAGAGGGGATGGAATGTAGCAGTCTCCAAATCACCTAAAAGGCAATCAGTGATGCAGCAAGACATCCACTACGGAGCTCAGATGTTCTAGAAAGTCTGCAGTAACTCCTGATGGGCAATCAGTATCTCCAAGGAAACCTGCAGCCACTAAGCAACTGAGGATACTGGCATTCAGGAGGCTAGCATACCTTGTTCTGTAGGCCACATTTGTGTGCATTTAACAGAAGGAAAAACAGCAAACATGCAATAACCATGTACAGCCCCTCAGCAGATTTTTTTTATTTCCTGGGCAGACATTTGATGCAGTGTGTGTGCTGGATGTAAAGTGGCCAGAGTGAAAACTTTCTAGATGTCCTCAGCAATATATATGGAACAGTGTACTGGGTGATGCACAGGTTTGACCCAGGAAAGCCAAAGTAAACGTACTGCTCTTCAGACGCAAGTTTTAAACTGCTTCATGCAATGCAACCTAAAATATTTATGAAATTAATTATTATAACGGTCTCATCAAATCCTAATAAATACCCACATAAACTACGTGCACATTACGATTTAATGCTAGCACAATTAACTATTTTTTTAAGCAAACCTAGCTCACCATTATAAATTAAATTTCCTTAATGTCGTTAGTCTGTGGGAATTTTGAGTAATCCTTGTAGAATATAAACAGAACACATCTGCCAGAGATATCACTACAGCAGGATAGATGCCACTCGGCTGCTCCAGCCCAACATAGTGTCTTCACACATGCAAGCAAGATCTTTAAGCCTACGCGCAAAACATTTGAAATTTCAGTAAAAATGTGCCCACACAGTCTCTTCTAATGCTCCTGTCTATTCCCCAATTCCCAATAGTAGTACTGAATATATTTGTTGCAAAAGCTCTACATTTATTACAAATTTTTTTAAAACGAAAACAAAAGTTAATAAAACTTAAAAAGAAAAATAAAGTTAATAAATGTGATGAACTTTTCTGACACAGTCCTTTAGCTTAATACACATTTATGCTTAAGTAGTTAAGACAAGCTAAAGACAACAGCACTTCTCCAAGGAGAGATCTGTCTAGGGTAGTACTGAAGTTGCAGAGAGTTTTGCATGCATGGTCCGGTATAAAACATGGGCTCCTCAAAAACCCTCTCCTACTTTACACAGCTACGCATGAAAATCTAATTTTTCACAATAAAGTAATTTAGGCAATTCAAGGGAGATACACAAGAGATTATGGCTCACACTGGGTATGCAAACAAATGGATGTCAGCAAATGCAAACCATTTAATGTTTACACAGTTTTGGCATTTCAATTAACTTATATATTCTCAGCCGTTTTATCAACATTACTTTGCAATTATCTGCAGGCAATTTATCTTGACTTCTAAAACCAGTATAAAAATCAAAGGTATTTTCCTTTGCTGAACGGTAAGGAATTTTTGTATTGCTAGATTTTTAAACAGTCATTATTTTAATAGCAAGAAAGTACAGGTTTAGTTTAGAAAATCTTTGGTTCACACAACTGCACTACCTGCAATATGTATTTATATTTAAATGCAATAGTGAAAAATCACAACGCTTTAAGCAAAACTAAAACATTTTTGACCCCCCATGCCATACAGAGGCTTCACCCCCATAATGTGAGAGCACCCCCACATAAGGGGTGCAAATGGAGGAGGACACAGAGCCCTCACTGGAAAGAGCTGTTTCTGTTCCATCTACTAAAAATGTATTGCATTCACAGCTACAAGTTTCAGTTTTGACATCTCCTTTCTATTAAGGAAAGGGGATTTAAGGGCTACAGTTGTAATATTACTTTTAAGTAAATTCATAGACTACTATGCAAGCTTAGTGAAAACATTTCCTTGACTGGCTGAAAGAATCTGTCTTAAATCTTTATCATAAAGCTTTGGAATGGGGTCTTGGCCCTAGAGTTCATAAAATGGATGCCCAAGCTTAAGTGGGCCATATGTCTAAATTATACATCGGTCCACAAACTGACCATAACAGTCAATGCATGTGCATATCTGTATGGGGAAAACAGGTAGGATGTGGAGACAGAAACCAGATGCTTAAAACATATGGATGAAATTCCAGGTATGACAAAACTTCGCTACAGTAAAATCACAGCAGAAAAACATTATTTGTGTACAAGAATTTTTACAACAGATAAGAAATGTGCAATGAAGCAGGGGAATATATAGCCACGGATACTTTCTCATAGAGGGTAGACAATACAAACTTCAGTAAGAGGAAGAACACAGATTACAGAAAGTTAAAACAAGTGAAGGCACTACATAACCTGGAGAAGGACAGTTACATCACAAGGGTGGGAGGTTGGCATAATGGTTCAGGTGATTATCTTGCAGACATAAAGGTGCAGGGATTGATTCTCACGTGGGATAATTGGCTAGGCTTAAAATGGCCTACAAGGCAGTTAGCCTAGTACTAACCCATGAACCCTCTGTATAAACATGTCCTAGTCCCACATGATTAAGAAAAAGAGTGACAAACATGGGGCAAATGAAGATGTGGTAGGGGAAAGGAAGGACACAACAGAACGAGAAGTTATTCAGGAATGATTTAAAGCAAACAGCTATAACCTGTACACTAGGAGACGGCTGTAAAGAAACATTCAGCATCTCCAGGACATGGTAAGCCACTGACATTCTACATGGCCTCTCTCAGACTGTAAAGAAAAAGCAAAGCATAACTTACCGAAAGAAAAAAAAAAAAAAAAAAAAAACTGATTTTTTTTTTTTTTTTTTATCTCAAGAGAGCGAGACCTACACAGCTTCAATTCAACTTTAGAAAAAAAAAAGTGAAAGCTGACCAAGGTACCAGTCATCCTGATGAAAAAGTGAATACCACAAACATAGAAAAAGTAAGCTACAGAAAGTGGATTAGAAGTAAGCTAAATAACACAGACAGAAAAAGGAAGGTAGACTGGATTCTAAGAAGTCTCCCTTTGAAGTTTTATTATGTGACATCAGCAAGTGGCCACAGGTTCATAGGTTAGAACTAGGCTAACTGCCCTTGTGAGCCATTTCAAGCCTAGCCAATTATCCCACGTGAGAATCAAACCCTGCACCTTGCGTCTGTAAGGTAAACACCTTAACCATTAAGCCATCCTCCCACACCCACAGAACTATTTACCTCCCTCTGTGTCAAAGGCATGGAAAAGCAATGTTTGTCAGAGCCTTACAAGGCCAGTACAGGTAGTCAGGAATTTCCACATGGCGTGTTTACTATCACTACAGTCAACCAAGGTGACAGGAGTGGGCACACAACACATCCTAGAGGTAACATGCAGCAAAGGAACACCACCAGACTCCAAACAACTCTTAGCAGGGAAGTCAACCTTCCAAATGCTGGCCTTTCTAAGGAAATAATTTATCATTCAAAACGGCAGGTAAAAAAACCTAAAAATCATATTTTACTTCTGGGTCACCAAAAAAAAAAAAAAACATGGTCTTACTTTACTTAAATCTCAGTTAACTTTTGTTCTAGGTTTCAAGCCATGAGAGCTAGAAAAATACACGTGACTGCTTAACACACAGGTACTGGACAGTTTTACACCACGTTTTTACTTCTAAGTATGCTAAATTTTGACACAACACTAGAGGATTATTGTTTCTCAATACTAAGAAACGGAAATAGTGCAGAAATATTTAGCACACTGGAAACAAACAAACTTTTCCCCAAGGGAAAACATGAGCTTAGAAAACAAAGCCCTATCCACACGGCAAAACAAGTTAAAACATGCACCACCCAACCTTTTTTTGAGAACACACAAACAATTAATTTAAACACATTAACGGCATTCTAATGCAGTTTTAGTTAGAACACATTTTTTTCCATATATACTTTACTGAAAGGCTCAAAATGTTTACAAAAGACACTATGCAAACTTACAGCACTAGTACACACACCGGACAACTCTTTTCTGAATCAATCACAATTAAACATTTTCAGGTGCAGAAAAGAACAGGAGCAGTGTGCTCACGTTTCCAGTACAAGCACCCAAGTTATATACACAACACATTTCTTAAATCAGTTACATCTTACACATGCAGAACAGAGCTAAAATGAAAGTTAACACGGATCATCTGCCATGCCTTTTACACTTGCCATACATTTTCACACAGAATCCAACCTTATCTTACTTAAGGTTCCCAGCTGTAAACAGCTTCCAGCTTCAGTGGTGCAGTTTGCTAACTTTCAACCTGTTGTCTAGTAACAAGCAAGCAATAAAAATGTTGAATTTCATTCTAAACATTCCTGAAATAACTTGATTTTACCTTTGAATCTCAGTGAAACTTCCTTTTCATGGTTTGGAATGCCTCACAAGTTACACTAACAGAAGCAGCTATCAGAAGAAATGCATGCACTGCACAGCTACCTCCAAGCCCCGCCTTATTAGTGACATTATAACCAATAATCCCTAGAGCCACACCCCATGACCTACACTGCACACCTCTTCAGATCTGTGTGGCAATGATTACTCCTGACATTTCTGCTTTAGCCAACAGACAAGTGAACACTAATCAGCTTTGTTCCCTTTTTACTGTAGACTGAAAGGCTCAGACACTACTTACGCTCAGGCAAAAATCTGATCTATATAGCAATTAGACACAGCATTGTTTGCCACACAAACACTTACTATACACCACTGAAGAAATAAGTATTTCTGTGACAATACTTCTTAAAGGACCCCCCCCCCCCCCACTCCCAGTGCCTCACCCAAAGCATGAAGCAATGATAAGTCTGACATTTTTTGTTAGGGCGCCGTAATTACAAACCCTAAAGAGGAGATGATGTGAAAGGTAAAAATAAAGTAACTAGTCCAAAGTGCAGAACAGCAACATAACTTCTATCAAAACTTCAATTCAACAAAAGGTCATAATTATTTTTACTGTTCTGCAGTTAACTGGCCTTTTGTGCTGAGATAGCATCTTAAATAAAAGGGCTTTTTGTTTTATCAGTGTCCAATCATACCTTTCAACTGTCCAGATTTTTGCAAATGTCCAGATTAATGTCCTATATGTTTGATCTGTCCTCATAAAATTTGTAGCTTTTTGGCAAATCATTGAGGAATGAAGTCACCAAACAATGACACACATTTGAATTTCAGACTTTATATCCCCCAGAAAAATGCATACCTTGTTATTTTATCAATTTTCTAGCTTTATCATCATCATCATCATCATCTTTCGGCTTTCCCAAGACCAATATTTTAAATGTATCCCAATTGTTGGGCCTTTGTCCCCCCCAACTATTTTCGTTTTTTCCAGACTTCCTGCCCTAAGAGGTTGAGAGGTAATATCCAGTATTTTACAAAATAATTTATTTCCAGATAATGTTTGTTATGTGAGTGAACCATGCTGACAAAAAAAGTCAGAAGAAAGAACTTTATTCACTTGAACTGCTACAAGAGAACAGGTACAAATACTCACCCAACAAACACACACATGGCACGCTGATATAATAATACATTTCTGTAAAAATATCAGTATATCTAGTTGCTTTGTCTCAGTTTTATCATATCCCCATCATTTTGCATTTCTTATTATCTTGGCCAAGCTGACTGCAGCACTCAAACCTGCAACAAGATCACTTATGAGGTTTCTTTAATGGTGCAGGACAGCAATCACCAGAAGATGGCATGCAGCCCCACCATTTATGTCTGCCAGGTCATGGTGAAGGAGAACACACTAGTGCGGGGGGGAAAGGGGGTATGTTGTGAGGTATGAAAGGGCAGCTAGCTATGACAGAGTAGAGAACTCTATCTCCAGAGAAAGACAGTAGAGGAAAAAGACGAAAACAGGCAGTGTGGCACTTTATTTGTAGTAAGAGATCATCCACAGTCAGGACATTACAAATGTTGGTGTGGTTCTACCTGCATATCTTTATGCTACTATTATCTTATCCAAATTTATGTGTCAGTTTAATGTGAAGGTTGCAGAAAATGTCTTGAAGCAAACAGATAAATAAATAGCTAAAGAGATAACAGAGATTGCTGGTGTATTTACTCACTCGAGTCATTGACACCAATCTGTAATATCTTGCTGAAAGCAGAGTCTCACTGACTCTTGAAACATCAGGGAATACCACAGTAACCACTCTCAAAGCATGCTCTCCTGCAAACTAATTAGATGTAATTGCATAAAGTCTGGGCCAATACTCTCAGGGAACGGCAATGGTAACACTCACTGGGGTCCGAAGAGTAGCCCGCATGTCACAATGATGTTACACAGCCAAAGGGAAAAGAATATAGTCAGTGTCTCACTGAATGGTTGTGGGGAAGGGACATGCTGATGCCAAAAGCACCCTGTGGTTAAAACTAGGGTTGTTGCAGGAGCAGGAGGAGGTAACGGGAGGTGGTATGTTGAGAAAATGGAAGCATCCAGAATTAGATGGCCCTATGTCAGTCACCCACAGGTGGGAGCAATTGACCATGGCATGCTAAAATATCCTTCTACCTATTATGATGGTACCCATGTCTCACAGCCCACAATAGGGAATAAGCTCATGGCAACAGGTAAGAACCAACATTTCTGTCCAAAAAGATATACATGCATACAGTGCGGATTTATTATTTTTGTTGTTTATTTCTTGATTAACCACACTGATGCACTGACTCGTAGAAGGTACTCTCTCCAGCCCTAATCCAGCTATAAAACAAAAGTAGAATGCAGAACTACAGCAGAAGAATACATTGTTGTCAGGAAACAGGCAGTAATTCAGTCGAGGTACAACAAATTAATGCAAAACAATAATATTAATGCAAAACAGTGAATATTCAAAACATAACTACCAGGTTTGAATGAGCCATGTCAAATACGTGTAATAATGCAAACAAGTGCTACACAAGGCATGCTCAGGAGGGGTCTCAACAACATCTGCATTTGGCTTTTTCCTGTAGTCGGGACTTCAGTTATGACATAATGTAGGAAAAAGATGGATGCTTCTGATTTTGTATACATGCCTAGTTCTAGAATCAAAAAACACTGCAGAAAAAAGGTTTTGCTACCACTGGAAAGTTTGCAATTGGTGGTGGTCAGAAAAACAGCTAAGAGGTTAAAGAATAAACAGCTTTTTTAAGGGTTGTAAAACACAGGTCACTTGCGAGCGTGGATCAGTGGTCAAGAAAAAGGACTTGATAAACAGTAGAGCTGAACAGGAAAGAAAAGTGCTGTAGAATGTGCACCGAATAGGTTGTGATGACTGGTGACAAAAAACATGAAGCAGTAGTGCCAGCTTAACACGTCTTGAAGAAACCTGATGTGTTAAACAAGATGAGGCACCATTGTTTACAGGGATGAACACTGAAGTTAAAGGTTGCTCTGCTCTGGGGGTTGTTAAGAGGTTTAACAAGGCCCACAAATCCCTTTAGCTGTGGCCTTAAACCTATTTGAAGGTAGACAAAGTGATAGGTGAAGACCAGTGAGCATCAAGTCATTTCCCTGGTAGCGGAAACAAGCAGCAGACGCCAATTAATTCTTTGCTCGTGCTGCCTGGTGATCATTATCCTCCTCACCGGCCAATCGGCACGTTTGCTCATCCTCATCGGGACAAGAGTTGGCTGGAAGAGGCCATCATTAAGGCAGTTATCAGGGGTGCTTTTTACAATTAAACTCCACCCCTCTATACGCACCAAGAAACAGCCCTTGGGTGGGATGTGCAATGTGTGTCAGCGATGCACCACCCCTCCTCACTTCCATGGGAGGCTGAGGGCAAAAGGATGCTTCACCCACCCACAGAAAATATCTTGTGGCATATTTCTCTGCCTCCACTACGGAAATCCAATTAATGCTCATGTGCCCCAGGGCACACGTACTTCCCTTACATGCCCAAACCCTCTTCCTGTGCCATCAAGTGCCAGATCTACTGATTCAACCCAGGTCACCTGAGCCATACACAGAGTTCTATCCCTCTACACAGCCAGTGCAGACTGGTAACTGCAACTGACGTTTGAAAGGAAAAAAGTGACTTTACATCCAAGCAGTTAGAGTTGACATCTGGTGTGTGTGTGTGTGTGTGTGTGTGTGTGTGTGTGTGTGTGTGTGTGTGTGTGTGTGTGTGTACAGCAAATAACATCGCCTTAGACTTATTTTAAAAAATAGTGACTATGAATCTGGTGTGTGTGTGTGTGTGTGTGTGTGTGTGTGTGTGTGTGTGTGTGTGTGTGTGTGTGTGTGTGTGTGTGTGTGTGTGTGTGCAGCAAATAACATTGCCTTAGACTTTAAAAAAACAGTGACTATGAATGTGCATCTGGTGTGTGTGTGTGTGTGTGTGTGTGTGTGTGTGTGTGTGTGTGTGTGTGTGTGTGTGTGTATACAGCAAATAACATCGCCTCGGACTTATTTCGAAAAAACAGTGACTATGAATGTGCATCTGGTGTGTGTGTGTGTGTGTGTGTATGTACAGCAAATAACCGCCTCAGACTTTGAAAAAACGGTGACTATGAATGTGCATCTGGCGTGTGCACAGCAAATAACATCGTCTTAGACTTCGAAAAAACAGTGACCATGAATGTGCATCTGGTGTGTGTGTGTGTACAGCAAATAACACCACCTTAGACTTATTTCGAAGAAACAGTGACTATGAATGTGCATCTGTTGTGTGCACAGCAAATAACATTGTCTTAGACTTCGAAAAAACAGTGACTACGAATGTGCATCTGGTGTGTGTGTGCGTGTGTGTGTGTGTGTACAGCAAATAACATCACCTTAAACTTCGAAAAAACAGTGACTACGAATGTGCATCTGGTGTGTCTGTGATACAGGAAATAACATCACCTTAGACTTCAAAAAAACAGTGACGACGAATGTGCATCTGGTGTGTGTGTGTGTAAATAACATCGCTTTAGACTTTGAAAAACAGTGACTATGAATGTGCATCTGGTGTGTGTGTTTGTGTGTGTGTGTGTGTTTGTATATAGCAAATAACATTGTCTTAGGCTTTAAAAAACAGTGACTACGAATGTGCATCTGGTGTGTGTGTGTGTACAGCAAACATCTCTTTAGATTTTGAAAAATCAGCGAGTACAAATGTGCAGAAAAACAGTTGTGCACAGTACAAAGATTGCATAAGACAGGTGCTGGGGATTGCTGAGGACACATAAAAGTACATTTCCAAAATGTGGATAAAAAAGAAGAGGACAGCCAATACAGACCTATGTACTGTACTGCAGACAGCTGGAGTGCACAGTTAGCCAAATTAGGGACATAATAAAAATGTTTTCAGTCAATTAGATTAGCAAATAACTTGAACTCTGTCCCAAAACAAGAGCTAGTAGTTTGAGTTATCAGCTTAATAAAAAGTTTTAAGTTTTATAAGGTTTACAGTTTATTTAGCACTTCTGCAGTTTCTTGCTGCTGTACACTTATTTCCTGGTTTAATTTTTCATTCTATGAGTGCCTTTATTTTAAATGTTTTTGGAGTTCAGGCACTTAGCTTGCCAAACACTACTTTTATTTGTAGACAGCACTTGTGAGGCTCCTTCAGAAGGAATGTAAGGGGGCACACAGTGAACCATTTGACTTACGTTAACGACTAATGCTCTGTGAGATCCCCGGTGATTCACACTCTTACACATAGAATTTTCAAAGGTAACATGACAGCCTCACACTGACCACCCTACTTCTGTGGTCAGATTAGAACCTAGTGTTCATCAGTTAGGCCCATTGGTCAGCAGATGCTCCTTCAGGTGGGTATCATTCATTGTTTCCAGTAGTTGGGGTAATGTGACATAAGTGACATGGGGCAATGTTGTTATCCACTGGTTTGGGTGGCTTAGGGACCAGACATAACAAAGTGTATTTCTGCAATTCTACAAAAGGCCTTGATGAAACAGAAGAAATGATGACATGCTATATGGAATTGGCAAAGAATATTTTGTGAACTCTTAAAATCTTGGTTAGAAGTCCATCCAAGCCACATCTGCAGTCAGGCAGAAACATTTTTCATCAGCTGTGACCTTTTTACTTATAGTTTTAAGATACTTTTAATGGCTTATACTAAGATGCTGTGAAGACTAGCATTATGTATTTTATTTCATTTGTTAAACAGGAAAGAGCAGTGACTCACATGGGTCTTTTCAGACTCACATGGGAAGCACTTTCTGGTTAAGTGAAACAGTAGGCAATCACAGGCTGACGGACTACGGCTCTGGACTACAAGAAGCAGCTCAATAAACGCTTGTAGCTGTAATGTTCTGCAGCTCAATAAACGCTCGTAGCTGTAATGTTCTGCAGCTCAATAAACGCTCGTAGCTGTAATGTTCTGCACTAACAGCCAGATCGTGAATTAGAGTAACTGAGTATGGGTCAAGAAACAACACTTAATTACTTCTAAGACACAGTAAGAACCCCATTCTGTTCTCCTGGTTCAGAACACCCCCACTGCAATAATGTGGTAGTTGTTTGCCTAACTCTCCTTGTCCCTTCCTTAGCCCCAAAACAGATTCAGAAATTCCTTCTATTATTTAAACTGTCTGCACCTCACAGAGTCAACACAAACTGCACTGACAAGTGCTTAAAGTAAAGCTGTGTCACACTTGCCAAAATTGTAGATGCTTGAGTAGGTCAGTTTTACAGTAAAGATCCTTGAGTCTTTCTGCCATGTAGAAGCCCACAACCAGCCCAATTTCTGGGGCTATTTTACCATCCCAAGCAATCTTCAGGTCTTTCTAGACACTGAGCAGCAGTCTGATGTCTGAGGACAGCACAAACCTTCCATATGTCCAAAGACTTTTTTGACAGGGATAGGTGTGGGTAGCAGCTATGTGTAATAAGTAAAAATATGGGATGATGGTGGATAAGAACTACCCAACTGAAACTTTTCCCACCTCCCTCCCCCTGGTATGGGACAGAGGCCAAGACAGGGCAGCAGCCAGAGGAGCAGGATGTTGGGGATTTGTACTACAACACTGCTCTACTCAATCATCTACACTTATGGTAAGCATGACACAAGTGTGCTCTGTTCCTTGTAGTCAATGTTGCAGCACTAATCCTTTGGAGGGCCCTCAAAGCTGCTAGTTGGGGGGGCTGTCTGTTGTCCCTTGGGAATGCAGGATTTGTAAGCCAGCAGTTGCAAACCCTACCCTAGCTCTGGAGGTAGTGGCTAAATGATCATATTTAGTAAAAGTGTGGACAGATGTCCATGTGACAGCTTCCACAATAGCCTGTGTAGGAACACGTTTAAGAAAGCTAGTGGTGGCTGCACTGTGTCTAGCGGGATGGGCCTTGACCTGAGTTTGTACTGGCTTACCATTATGGCATAACAGAAAGTGACAGAGTTGGCTATCTTTTTACAGACAGCTTGTTTGGACCTAGTCTGCCTTCTTTTCATTCTCCAGTCTATTAGGGATTTTAGTCCTGTCCACATAATACCTGATATGTTGGTGTACATCCAGGGAGTGCAGAATTCACTTGGCTTTATTCTGTGGGTTAGGGAAGAACTCTGGCAAATGCATAACTTGATTTAAGGAGAGCTCTGACACTACTCTGGGCATGAAGGAGAGGTTAATTCGAAGTGGTTACCCTGTCCGTATAGAATACAGTGATAGATTCCTTGCACATCAGGGCTTGTAGCTATGAGACTTGCCTCGCTTAAGTGATGGCTAAGAGTAGGGTGGTCTTCTAAGGCAACTTTAGAGGAGCAGAAGGTGCTGGCTCAAAGTAAGTTTCTCTAAGGTATTGTTTAAATCCCAGGTAGAAACAGGGTTTCTCCTGGAGGGCCTAAGATGTATGATCCCTTTAAGAAAAAAATGTATGTAGGGATGAGAATAGATGGGTGAGGGACCAGGTAAGGCAAGCACAGATAGCCAAAGTATGTACCCTAATAATGGAAAAAAACAGTCCGTGGTAAAATAATCTTGACAGGTATTCTAAGACTAGGTCTATGTTTGCCAGTGAAGGCTTAATGTCTGTTCTTGCACAAAAGAGAAAATCTTATTTATTTGCATAACTATGATTTTCTGGTACTGAGTTTTCTTGCCTCTCTCTAGATTGATAACACGTCTGCAGAGTAGTTTGCATTATTTGGGGTTCAGAAACAATACTCCAAGCTTTTAGTTTTAGGGTGCTCAGGTGAGAATGAATGGCAGACCCTTTTAGCTGGGTGAGTAGATCCATCACTTGTGGGAGAATGTAATATCTCCCCTCACTGAGGTTCAAGAGGAGGAAGACCCAATGCTGCCTTGTCCAGAAGGGAGCTATGAGTATAACGCTTGGCCTGCTGGACTTCACGTTTATCAGTAGCCTGGGAACCAGGGAAAAAGGTGGGAAAATACAGAGAAAAAAGTCTGTACATTTGAAGGAAAAGACATCTGCACTCCATGTCCCTGCCTGTTGGGTCCTTGAGCAGAACCTTTGAAGCTGTCTGCTTTGATGAGATGCAAAAGGGTCTATACCAGATCATCTCCATTGATGGAGAAGGTCCAGGAAGGTTTCCTTTTTAGAATTCATTTGTTGAGGTCCAAAATGTCCCTGCTCAAAGAATCTGCTAAGGTGTTGATCTGGCCTACAATGTAGGATACTATCAGTGGAATTGTAATTTTTGTGCCCAGGATATAGGATGCTATCAGTGTGAATTGTAATTGTTGTGCCCGGGATGTAGGATACTATCAGCGTGAACTGAAATTGTTGTGCCCAGGATGTAGGATGCTATCAGTGTCGATTGTAATTGTTGTGCCCGGGATGTAGGATGGTATCAGTGTCGATTGTAATCATTATACCTGAGATGTAGGATGCTATCAGTGCCAACTCTAATTGTTGTGACCAGGATATAGGATACTATCAGTGCCAATTGCAATTGTTGTGCCCGGGATGTAAGATGCTGTCAGTGTCGATTGTAATTGTTGTGCCAGGGATGTAGGATGCTGTCAGTGCCAATTGCAATTGTTGTGCCCGGGATGTAGGATGCTGTCAGTGTCGATTGTAATTGTTGTGCCAGGGATGTAGGATGCTGTCAGTGCCAATTGTCATTGTTGTGCCCGAGATGTAGGATGCTGTCAGTGTCGATTGTAATTGTTGTGCAATGGATGTAGGATGCTATCAGTGTCGATTGTAATTGTTATGCCCGGGATGTAGGATGCTGTCAGTGCCAGTTGTAATTGTTGTGCCCGGGATGTGGGATGCTATCAGTGTCGATTGTAATTGTTGTGCCAGGGATGTAGGATGCTGTCAGTGTCGATTGTAATTTTTGTGCCCGGGATGTAGGATGCTGTCAGTGTCAATTGTAATTGTTGTGCCCGGGATGTAGGATGCTGTCAATGTCGATTGTAATTGTTGTGCCCGGGATGTAGGGTGCTATCAGTGCCAATTGTAATTGTTCTGCCCAGGATGTAGGATGCTGTCAGTGTCGATTGTAATTGTTGTGCCCGGGATGTAGGATACTATCAGTGACAAATGTAATTGTTGTGCCTGGGATGTAGGATGCTATCGGTGCCAATTATAATTGTTGTGCCCAGGATGTAGGATGCTATCAGTTTCATTTGTAATTGTTGTGCCCGGGATGTAGGACGCTGTCAGTGTCGATTGCAATTGCTGCACCCGGGATGTAGGATGCTATCAGTGCCAATTGTAATTGTGCCCGGGATGTAGGATGCTATCAGTGCCAATAATAATTGTTGTGCCCGGGATGTAGGATGCTATCAGTGTCGATTGTAATTGTTGTGCCCGGGATGTAGGATGCTGTTAGTGTCGATTGCAATTGCTGCACCCGGGATGTAGGATGCTATCAGTGCCAATTGTAACTGCACCCGGGATGTAGGATGCTATCAGTGCCAATAATAATTGTTGTGCCCGGGATGTAGGATGCTATCAGTGTCGATTGTAATTGTTGTGCCCGGGATGTAGGATTCTATCAGTGTCGATTGTAATTGTGTGCCCGGGATGTAGGGTGCTATCAGTGTCGATTGTAATTGTTGTGCCCAGGATGTAGGATGCTGTCAATGTCGATTGTAACTGTTGTGCCCGGGATGTAGGATGCTGTCAGTGCCAATTGTAACTGTTGTGCCTGGGATGTAGAGTGCTATCAGTGCCAATTGTAACTGTTTTGCCAGGGATGTAGGATGCTGTCAGTTCCAATTGCAATTGTTGTGCCTGGGATGTAGGATGCTATCAGTGTCGGTTGTAATTGTTGTGCTTGGGATGTAGGATGCTATCAGTGTCGGTTGTAATTGTTGTGCCCAGGATGTAGGATGCTGTCAGTGTCGATTGTAATTGTTGTGCCCGGGATGTAGGATGCTGTCAGTGCCGATTGTAATTGTTGTGCCCAGGATGTAGGATGCTATCAGTGTCAATTGTAATTGTTGTGCCTAGGATGTAGGATGCTGTCAGTGTCAATTGTAATTGTTGTGCCTGGGATGTAATATTCTATCAGTGTTTACTGTACCTGTTGTGCCCAGGATGTAGGATGCTATCAGTGTCAATTGTAATTGTTCTGCCTGGGATGAAGGATGCTATCAGTGCCAGTTGTAATTGTTGTGCCCAGGATGTAGGATGCTGTCATTGTCGATTTTAATTGCTGTGCCCGGATGTAGGATGCTATCACTGTCAATTGCAATTGTTGTGCCGAGGATGTAGGATCCTATCAGTGTCGATTGTAATTGTTGGCCTGGGATGTAGGATGCTATCAGTGCCAATTGTAATTGTTGTGCCCAGGATGTAGGATGCTGTCAGTGTCGATTTTAATTGTTGTGCCCGGGATGTAGGATGCTATCAGTGCCAATTGTAATTGTTGTGCCCGGGATGGAGGATGCTGTCAGTGTTGATTTTAATTCTTGTGCCCAGGATGTAGGATGCTATCAGTGCCAATTGTAATTGTTGTGCCCGGGATGGAGGATGCTGTCAGTGCCAGTTGTAATTGTTGTGCCCTGGATGTAGGATGCTATCAGTGTCAATCCTCCAAAGGCAGACGTCCTGTCTGGTGGACCCCAGCCATAAACAAACTATACAATAGAAGGAGGAAGCTACTAAATGATAGAGCAAAATCCCAAAAAGGGAAGGCATCACTGATCAGTATTAGCAAAAAACTACGGGCACACATAAAATTGTCCAAGGCCAGCTTCGAGAGAAAAATTGCACAGGACACTAAGGATAATCACAAGGCTTTCTTTAGTTATGTTAGGAACCTGGGTGGTAATTCCCAGATATGTTCAGAATTAGTCCAAAATGACAAAAAATACACCGAACCCACAGACATTGCCAACATCCTAGCTGACAGGTTCAGCGCAAACTTCCCCCCTCCCCACCAAAAGCGCTAATATCTATCCCTGCAGAGTGCTGCCCCTGACATCTCAGATGCTCAGGTAAGAGCCGCCCTCTCCAAAGCAAAAACACAGCATCAATGGGACCAGATGGTGTCCCGGCTCGTCCTACATGAACTCCAAGAAGAGCTAAACCCAAACATAAAACTACTGTTCAATCTCAGCCTTACTACAGGATATGTGGTCAAAGAGTGGCGTACAGCAACAGTGGTCCCTCTCCATAAAGGTGGTGCCTCAATGGATCCTGGAAACTATCGCCCCATAAGCCTGACTAGCTTGGTCTGCAAAGCTATGGAAAGGATCATCATGGACCTCATAAATAAAGATATTGGGGACCTACAAACACTGGATCCTACCCAGTTCGGTTTTGTTAAGGGCAGATCCTGCCTCTTAAACCTGGTTGATTTCTTTGAAACAGTCACCAAGGCCATTGACGAGGGGAAGGTGGTCCACACAGCCTACCTGGACCTCGCAAAAGCTTCGATACAATACCCCACTCGGGCATTATAGATAAGCTCACCAGCTTAAATATAAACCCCTATGCCACTAGATGGATTGCAAACTGGCTCAAGGACAGAACCCACATGGTTAGAATTGCTGGAGCCATGTCAGACTCCAAACCAGTTACAAGTGGTGTCCCACAAGGCTCAGTCCTGGGACCTCTCTTGTTCGGTATATATTTCTCGGAGGTACAGGCCAACACGGAAGGACTGTGGCTGACCAAGTTCACAGATGACTGCAAACTGGGCCATAATCGACTCTCCAGCCGACACAAGCATCCTCCAAAAGGGCCTCATAGAAACAGACAACTGGTGCCAGAGCCATGGCCTCAAGCTAAATGCCAAAAAGTGTATAGTCATCCCTTTGGCAAAACAAAGTGCCCACAAATTACCATATAGGTGGTAATCCATTAAGTACAGAAGAAGTAATTAGGGACCTGGGGACCCAAGTTGATAGCAATCTCTCATTTGACAACCACGTGGCCAAAGTGGTTAGAAAAACATTTTATATAGCCCACCTAATCATGAAGGGATTCACATCTAATCAGGGGAGGTCATCGTGCCTCTTTACTCATCCCTCATCAGGCCCATAATTGAGTACAATGCCCCTTTTGGGATGTACCTTACCAGACACCTGCAGCAACTGGAAAGACCTCAAAAATACCTCACCAAGAGGATCAAAGGGCTCAAACAGATGCCATATGCTGTCCGGTTAAAGAAACTCCAGCTCTACTCAGTGGCATACCGCCTGTTCAGAGGCGATCTGTGCCTGACATATAAAGCCATGTCCAACCCGGAATTAATGGACATGCTGCACCTCAGAAAATCCAAATCTCATCGAGCCACGCCTTGAGACTTGAACCTCAGCACTGAAATAAATAGGACATGCTGGAGGGACAGATTCATAACCCAGAGGCTCCCTTCACTCTGGAATAAAATCCCAGTCCAAGTTAGGCAGAGTCCCTCATTGACTCTCTTCAAGAGGAATCTTGATGAGTGGATGGGAGATCATAGGTTTACCCCGGGTATCACTTCTGTGTCACTGTTAGACAGAGGCACAGTATACTAACCTCGAAAAAGGGCATAGCAAAATAAATTTAAAATGGGTGGCGAAAGCCAAACACATTCTGGCTAGGCTTATAAATGCCCTAGGGCAGATAGCCTAGTATGAACCTATGAACTGTAATTGTTGTGCCCAGGGTGTAGGATGCTATCAGTGTCGATTGTAATTGTTGTGACTGGAATGTAGGATGCTATCAGTGCCAATTGTAATTGTTGTGCCCGGGATGTAGGATGCTATCAGTGTTGATTGCAATTGCTGTGCCCGGGATGTAGGGTGTTGTCAGTGTTGATTGTAATTATTGTGCCCGGGATGTAGGATGCTATCAGTGCTGACTGTAATTGTTGTGCAGAGGATGTAGGATGCTATCAGTGTGAATTGTAATTGTGCCCAGGATGTAGGATGCTGTCAGTGCCAACTGTCATTGTTGTGTCCGGGGTGTAGGATGCTATCAGTGCCAATTGTAGTTGTTGTGCCTGGGATGTAGGATGCTGTCAGTGTCGATTGTAATTGTTGTGCACGGTATGTAGGATGCTGCCAGTGCTGTTTGTAATTGTTGAGCACAGGATGTAGGATGCTGTCAGTGTCGACTGTAATTGTTGTGCACAGTATATAGGATGCTGTCAGTGCCGTTTGTAATTGTTGAGCACGGGATGTAGGATGCTGTCAATGTCGATTGTATTTGTTGTGCCCAGGATGTAGGATGATGCCAGTGTGAACTGTAATTGTTGTGCCCAGGATGTAGGATGCTGTCAGTGTCGATTGTAATTGTTGTGCACGGGATGTAGGATGCTGTCAATGTCGACTGTAATTGTTGTGCCCGGGATGTAGATTGCTACCAATGTAAATTGTAATTGTTGTGCCGGGCATGTAGGATGCTATCAGTGTCGATTGTAATTGTTGTGCCCGGGATGTAGGATGCTGTCAGTGCCATTTGTAATTGTTGTGCCCGGGATGTAGGGTGCTGTCAATGTCAATTGTAATTGTTGTGAGCGGGATGTAGGATGCTATCAGTGTCGGTTGTAATTGTTGTGCCCAGGATGTAAGATGCTGTCAGTGTCAACTTTAATTGTTGTGCCTGGGATGTAGGGTGCTATCAGTGCCAATTGTAATTGTTGTGCCCGGAATGTAGGATGCTGTCAGTGCCAACTGCAATTGTTGTGCCTGGGATGTAGGATGCTATCAGTGTCAGTTGTAATTGTTGTGCACGGGATGAAGGATGCTATCAGTGTCAGTTGTAGTTGTGCCCAGGATGTAGGATGCTGTCAATGTCAATTGTAATTGTTATGCCTGGGATGTAGGATGCTGTCAGTGCCAATTGTAATTGTTGTGCCCAGGATGCAGGATGCTATCAGTACAAATTGTAATTGTTGTGCCCAGGATGTAGGATGCTGTCTGTGTGAATTGTAACTGTTGTCCTCATGATGTAAGATGCTATCAGTGTTGATTGTACTTGTGCCCAGGATGTAGGATGCTGTCAGTGTCGGCTGTAATTGTTGTGCCCGGGATGTAGGATGCTATCAGTGTCGATTGTAATTGTTGTGTCTGGGATGTAGGATGATATCAGGGCCAATTGTAATTGTTGTGCCCAGGATGTAGGATGCTGTCAGTATCGATTTTAATTGTGCCCAGGATATAGGATGCTATCAGTGTCAATTGCAATTGTTGTGCCCAGAATGTAGGATGCTATCAGTGCCAATAGTAATTGTTGTGCCCTGGATGTAGGATGCTATCAGTGTTGATTGTAATTCTAGTGCTCAGGATGTAGGATGCTGTCAGTGTCGATTGTAATTGTTGTGCCCAGGATGTAGCATGCTGTCAGTGTCGATTTTAATTGTTGTGCCCGGGATGTAGGATGCTATCAGTGCCAATTGTAATTGTTGTGATCCGGATGTAGGATGCTATCAGTGTTGGTTGTAATTCTAGTGCTCAGGATGTAGGATGCTGTCAGTGTCGATTGTAATTGTTGTGCCCAGGATGTAGGATGCTGTCAGTGCCAATTGTAACTGTTGTGCCCAGGATGTAGGATGCTGTCAGTGTGAAATGTAACTGGTGTGCCTGGCATGTAAGATGCTATCAGTGCCAATTGTAATTTTTGCGCCCAGGATGTAGGATGCTATCAGTATTGATTGTAATTGCTGTGCCTGGGATGTAGGGTGTTGCCAGTGTCAATTGTAATTGTTGTGCCTGGGCTGTAGGATGCTATCAGTGCCGATTGTAAGTGTTGTGCCCAGGATGTAGGATGCTATCAGTGTGAATTGTAATTGTTGTGCCCAGGATGTGGGATGCTATCAGTGTCGATTGCAATTGTTGTGCCCGGGATGTAGGATGCTATCAGTGCCAATTGTAGTTGTTGTGCCCGGGGTGTAGGATGCTATCAGTGCCAATTGTAATTGTTGTGCCCCAGATGTAGGATGCTATCAGTGTTGTTTGTAATTGTGCCCGGGATGTAGGGTGCTACGAGTGCCAATTGTAATTTTTGTGCCCGGGATGTAGGATGCTGTCAGTGCCAACTGTAGTTGTTGTGCCCGGGATATAGGATGCTATCAGTGTTGGTTGTAATTGTTGTGCCCAGGATGTAGGATGCTGTCAGTGTCGATGTAATTGTTGCTCCCGGGATGTAGGATGCTATCAGTGTTGGTTGTAATTCTGGTGCCCAGGATGTAGGATGCTATCAGTGTGAATTGTAACTGCTGTGCCCAGGATGTAAGATGCTATCAGTGTTGATTGTAATTATTGTGCCTGGGATGTACAATGCTATCAGTGTCAATTGTAATTGTTGTGCCCAGGATGTAGGATGCTGTCAGTGTCGATTTTAATTGTTGTGCCCGGGATGTAGGATGTTATCAGTGTCGATTGTAATTGTTGTGCCCAGGATGTAGGATGCTGTCAGTGTCGATTGTAATTGTTGTGGCCAGGATGTAGGATGCTGTCAGTGTCGATTGTAATTGTTGTGGCCAGGATGTAGGATGCTATCAGTGTCGATTGTAATTGTTGCGGCCAGGATGTAGGATGCTATCAGTGTCGATTGTAACTGCTGTGCCTGGGATGTAGGATGTTATCAGTGTCGATTGTAATTGTTGTGCCCAGGATGTAGGATGCTGTCAGTGTCGATTGTAATTGTTGTGGCCAGGATGTAGGATGCTGTCAGTGTCGATTGTAATTGTTGTGGCCAGGATGTAGGATGCTATCAGTGTCGATTGTAATTGTTGTGCCTGGGATGTAGGATGGTATCAGTGCCAATTGAAATTGTTGTGCCCAGGATGTAGCATGCTGTCAGTGTTTTTTTTAATTGTTGTGCCCGGGATGTAGGATGCTATCAGTGTCGATTTTAATTGTTGTGCCCGGGATGTAGGATGCTATCAGTGCCAATTGTAATTGTTGTGATCCGGATGTAGGATGCTATCAGTGTTGGTTGTAATTCTAGTGCTCAGTATGTAGGATGCTGTCAGTGTCAATTGTAATTGTTGTGCCCGGGATGTAGGATGCTGTCAGTGCCAATTGTAATTGTTGTGCCCAGGATGTAGGATGCTGTCAGTGTGAAGTGTAATTGTTGTGCCCGGGATGTAATATGCTATCAGTGTCGATTGTAATTGTGCCTGGGATGTAGGATGCTATCAGTGTCGATTGCAATTGTTGTGCCCGGGATGTAGATGCTATCAGTGTCGATTGTATTTGTTATGCCTGGGATGTAGGATGCTATAAGTGCCAATTGTAATTGTTGTGCCCAGGATGTAGGATGCTGTCAGTGTCAATTTTAATTGTTGTGCCTGGGATGTAGGATGCTATCATGGTCGATAGTAATTGTTATGCCTGGGATGTAGGATGCTATTAGTGTCAATTGTAATTGTTGTGCCCAGGATGTAGGATGCTGTCAGTGTCGATTTTAATTGTTGTGCCTGGGATGTAGGATGCTATCAGTGTCGACTGTAATTGTTGTGCCTGGGATGTAGGATGCTATAAGTGTTAATTGTAATTGTTGTGCCCAGGATGTAGGATGCTGTCACTGTCGATTGTAATTGTTGTGCCCGGGATGTAGGATGCTGTCAGTGCCAATTGTAATTGTTGTGCCCAGGATGTAGGATGCTGTCAGTGTGAAATGTAATTGTTGTGCCCGGGATGTAATATGCTATCAGTATCGGTTGTGATTGTTGTGCCTGGGATGTAGGATGCTATCAGTGCCAATTGTAATTGTGCCTGGTATGTAGGATGCTGTCAGTGAAAATTGTAATTGTTGTGCCTGGGATGTAGGATGCTATCAGTGCCAATTGTAATTGTGCCTGGTATGTAGGATGCTGTCAGTGAAAATTTTATTTGTTGTGCCCGGGATGTAGGATGCTATCAGTGTCGGTTGTAATTGTTGTGCCCAGGCTGTAGAATGCTGTCATTGTCGATTGTAACTGTTGTGCCCAGGATGTAGGATGCTGTCAGTGCCAATTGTAATTGTTGTGCCCAGGATGTAGGATACTATCAGTGTCGGTTGTAATTGTTGTGCCCAGGATGTAGAATGCTGTCATTGTCGATTGTAACTGTTGTGCCCAGGATGTAGGATGCTGTCAGTGCCAATTGTAATTGTTGTGCCCAGGATGTAGGATGCTGTCAGTGTCGATTGTAATTGTTGTGCCCAGGATGTAGGATGCTGTCAGTGTGAATTGTAACTGCAGTGCCCGGGATGTAATATACTATCAGTGTCGATTGTAATTGGTGTGCCCGGGATATAGGATGCTATCAGTTTTGATTGTAATTGTTGTGCCCAGAATGTAGGATGCTGTCAGTGTCGATTTTAATTGTTGTGCCCAGGATGTAGGATGCTATCACTGTGAATTGTAATTGATGTACCTGGGATGTAGGATTCTGTCAGTGCCCATTGTAATTGTTGTACCCAGGATGTAGGATGCTATTAATGTGAATTGTAATTGATGTGCCCGGGATGTAGGATGCTATCAGTGCCAATTGTAATTGTTGTGGCCAGGATGTAGGATGCTATCAGTGCCAATTGTAATTGTTGTGGCCAGGATGTAGGATGCTGTCAGTGCCAATTGTAAGTGTTGTGCCCGGGATGTGGGATGCTATCAGTGTCAATTGTAATTGCTGTGCCCAGGATGTAGGATGCTATCAGTGCCAATTGTAATTGTTGTGGCCAGGATGTAGGATGCTATCAGTGCCAATTGTAATTGTTGTGCCTGGGATGTAGGGTGCTATCAGTCCCAATTGTAATTGTTGTGCCTGGGATGTAGGATGATATCAGTGTCGACTGTAATTGTTGTTCACGGGATGCAGGGTGCTGTCAGTGCCAATTGTAATTGTTGTACCTGGGATATAGGATGCTGTCAGTGTTGATTGTTGTGCCGAGGATGTAGGATGCTGGCAGTGTGAATTGTAATTGTTGTGCCCGGGAAGTAAGATGCTATCAGTGTCGATTGTAATTGTGCCCGGGATGCAGAATGCTATGTGCCCGGGATGTAGGATGCTATCAGTGTCAATTGTAATTGTTGTGCCTGGGATGTAGGATGCTATCAGTGCCAATTGTAATTGTTGTGCCCAGGATGTAGGATGCTGTCCATGTTGATTTTAATTGTTGCGCCCGGGATGTAGGATGCTATCAGTGTCGATTGTAACTGCTGTGCCTGGGATGTAGGATGTTATCAGCGTCGATTGTAATTGTTGTGCCTGGGATGTAGGATGCTATCAGTGCCAATTTTAATTGTTCTGCCCGGGATGTAGGATGCTATCAGTGTCAATTGTAATTATTGTGCCCGGGATGTAGGATGCTATCAGTGCCGATTGTAATTGTTGTGCTCAGGATGTAGGATGCAATCAGTGTGATATGTAATTGTTGTGCCTAGGATGTAGGGTGCTATCAGTGGCAAGTGTAATTGTTGTGCCCGGGAAGTAGGATGCTATCAGTGTCAATTGTAGTTGTTGTGCCCGAGGTGTAGGATGCTATCAGTGCCAATTGTAATTGTTGTGCCCAGGATGTAGGATGCTATCAGTGCCGATTGTAATTGTTGTGCCAAGAGCCAAACATTTACTGCTAGAATGCACTGGGGTAGGAATCCCTTTGCTTGTTTAAGTACCAAATAACTGTGGTGCTGTCTGTTCAACTTTGCAGTGCTCCTGGGGATAGGATGCTTTAAAAAGCTTTCCTCACTAGAAAAACTGCCTGCAAATCATTCTGTTTTATGTGAAGTTTTCAATGCTCTGGAATTCAGTTACCTTGCACCTTCACGGGTCTTAACTGGGCTCCCCAGGATACATTGGAACTGCCTGTGGGGATGGTCTTGTCTGGTAGAGGATAACCTGTGTCTGGATTTAGCTTGATGGTGTCTTTCCTCCAAAGGTAGAATAGGCAGCAGGATTTCCAGGGACTGAGTGTGTTACTCCCAAGTGTTTTTCAGGAACCAGTGAAGTTTCCATATGTGTAGTTTTGCCAAGGGGAATCATAAGGTTGCATGATGTCATGAATCCCAAGGTCCTTACATAATACATTGCAGTGACTGTCTTCTTTGGCAGTAAGTGTAGTCGACATACTGTCAGAAAGAACACCTTGTCTTGAGGTAAGAAGACTTTCTGTTGTACAGAGTTTATCATTGTACCTAAAAAGAGAATTCATGTCTGGGGCTGAAGTTGGGACTTGCAGACATTCAGGGTGAGCCCTGCCCTCTGAAAGCAGTCCACTTTCACCTGTAAGGCTGTTTGAAGTTCCAAGATGTTTTTTTACCCTGCATGAGACAATCATTTGTGTAGGGGTAAATGTGCACAAATAGCATTCTGCAATGTGCTATAACTAGAGTTAGATATTTGGTGAAAACTCTGCATGCAGTGAATAAACCAAATGGTAAAGCATAGAGCTGGTAGTGCAGACCTGCTGCTATGAAGTGAAGGTATATCCTGTGTTCTTTGAACATGAAGATAGGCATCCTTCAGATCTGCTGTAAACATGCATGCTTCTTTGAAAGGTCTAACATTGGCTTCCAGGTTCCTTCTTTTCTTGGGAGTATAAAAATATTGGCATAGAACCCTGTTGCCTGCTCTCCAGCAGACTGACTGGAAGTATCCCTGTTGCCAGAGTTCTTGCAAGATGGGGGGGCTTCTTAATTTCTTAGTATTTTTGAGGCATTGTTATCCCTAAGAAGAGAGGCCTTTCTCTGAATTGAAAAATGACATTTTTCTGTGATGTTTAGTACCCTCTGGTCTGAGGTGTTGAGTTTCCACTTGTTTACAAAGGAAGAAAGTCTTTCTGCTAGTGGGATGGATGGGGGAAGAGAGCTGTGCATGTTCACACCTCTTCTCTTGGGAGGATAGAGTCCTTGGACCCCCCCAGGTCTAGAGCATTGCTCAGGTTACCATCTTCTGGACTGTGTATGCCTTTTTGATCAGGAAGGCCTCCCCTTATGTTCCCTAGGAGGAAGAGGCCAGTGCTTAGAAGAGTAGTTTCTAGTATATCTTGAGGCTGCAAGCAAAATTCTTTCACAATTTTTATTTGCTTACCTTCTTTATCTGTTTTCTCAAAAATCCTCTCTACAGGGGGCACAAAAAGGAATTCTTTACCCAATGGGGCATCTAAGAGTTTGTCTTTACTTGGTCAGAATGAGGCTCGGTCCTCAGCCAGGCGTACCTGTGGATAACATAGCTAGCTGCAACTGCCCTGCATGATGCATCTAATGCACTGTAACTACACTTCAAAAAATGTCTAGAAATCTGGAGTGCTGCTGCACCTGTATGCTGTATGTCCCTTAGCAATGCCTTATCTGTAATGCAATCTGCTTAGGTAGTGATTTGTTTCTGCAAAAACTCAAGTATTTTAACAGGTGAAATTGGCAATTGAGGGCCCTCAGAGATAGCATAGTAGACATACAAGTCCTTTTCCGAAACTTTTTTAGTAGTCTACCTTCCCTGTCATTAAGAAGGGGGTGTCTAGCATGAGGCTTAAGTGCATCCTTAGTGGATTCAGTTGACACTACAGAAGGATCGGCCTGTGGGTTCTTGTAGAGGTGTTTGTGTACGTCAATCACTCTATAAAATTGGTCCGGCTTCTTTGAAGCAGGAGACAGAGAGTCTGGGAGTAGAGAAATATTACTGAAGGCATCACCTAATACCACATGGACTGGGGGAATAGCTACCGGATTGGGGGATGGCAAGCTTAGAAGCTGCCTCTACTGGGTTTGGGCCTGAGAGAATTCCTTGCTTCCCCACTGAAAAGCCTCCTTCATATCATGTAATAATTCCCCTAAGGATAAATCTTCTGGGGGCAAGCACAGGCAGGAAAGGGTATCACCTGAGTCAGAATAAGTGTAGAAGTAAGTGGGTGTGTCCTGAATAAGATAAGATAACTCTTCCTCATCTTCACATTCTGAAAAATCACACTCCTCTTGAAAGGAGACATCTCTTGGTAATTTATTGGGAGAGGCTACAGCGGCAGTCTGTACTGCCTGGATGGTCACCCTAGATTTCCTAAAGACCATGAATTCCTGAGCAGTTTTAAGGAAATCCTGAGTTTTGACCTAGGTAGTAATAGCAGACAGCTGAGGCGTAGGCTAATGTAGGCTGACTAGACCCTTTAGTTTAGGTATCCATTTAGTAAGAGAAGACTCGGTCTGTGGTTGGCCTCCGTCTGGGATAATGCTGTGTATTCCTGCAGAATAACTGTGGGAGATGAGCCATCTCATGTGGCAACAAATGTTTGGACATCAGACGCTGAGGCCTGCTGAGTGACCTAAGACTCAACCATACCTCTCAACCTCTTAGAGCAAGAAATCTGGACAAAACCATAAATAAAAGTGAGACAGAGGGCCAAAAATAGGGACACGTTTTAAATATTGCTCTTACAAACTTAGAAAGTTGGTAGAATAATAGGTTTTGCATTAGCATGAATTTTCTGAAAGGTATGAAGTCTGAAACCCATATGTCTGTCATTATTTTCTAACTTCAGTATTTAATGATTTGCCACTAATTTGCCAGAAACCACAATTCTATGAAAAATGGACCAAAAATAAGAGGCAAAAATCTGTACAGTTGAGAGGGATGGATCCAACTGATGTTGACAGTGGAGACAGCAAAGTCAAGTAGCCTGCTGCAATGGTGGCCTCCCAAGGTATCACACCATAGGGCTTGGGTTAGACAGTCACTGGACTTGAGAGCTGCAAATGCACCTCACCTGAGTCATATGTCTACTTAGATGCAGACACAGACAGACCTTCATCATCTATGGAGTCATTTTCTTTAGGCTTTTCTGTCTTTTCATTTCCTTTCCTAAAATAGTGGTCAAAAAAGAGGAAGGTGGAGAAGTGGCAGGATCTGAGTCCAGGTCCGAGGACTTCATGTGTGCCATGAGGACTTCAGCCCTGCATTACATGGTCTTAGCACTAAATCTAACACAATCCTGACAAGTGGAAATGTTGCACTGAGGCCCTAAACAAAACAGACAAAAAGAATGATGTCTTTATGTGGGGTTAGCTTCCCACACTTCAAGCAGATATTACTTTTGTGAACACTAATCAGAAGAAAGAATTCCCCCAAAGGGGTACTTATCTGAAAATAATTTGTTAGAAACTCTGGAGAAAAATGAACTAGTTGATGGACTGCAAGCATCTCATAAAAACAGAAGTAAATCAGACTGCACAACTAGAAAAACCAGAAAACAGCTCTAACAGATGTCACGCTTGTATGTACCCTTACATCCAGACATCAGCCTTTGTACATCTGTATATTCCCAGGCTTCTTCATGGCATGAAGACCCAAGTATCAGTACTGCAGCACTGACTATGAAGGACATGGCATACTATGTGTATCACCGATCTGCAAACACTGCTGAATTTTGTTGATGTACGTTGCCTTATACCCCCAGAATGAAGACCTGTAACATATAGCACTTGCATATATGTAAACATCTAACTGTTGAATTGAATCAAAGCTTTTTTTTTCTTTTAAAGGGGGAATAAAAATGTATGGTATCTGAACTCGGAAATGCAAAAGAGATAATTAACTGGTCATTATTTTTCTATGTATTTTAGAACAACAATCATGAATTTCCAGCTGTACATGTTCAGATAATTTAGTTATCATGTCAGAAGCTGAAAAAGTACAGCTATGTAAGAAAACTTACAGTAACAGTAAATGTTCACCAAAATCACTGATGCAGTAGCCATAGCTACATGGGATACATCCTTACAAGTCTCTTAAATATCTTTCCAAAGTATTTGCTCCCCCCACACACACAAAAGACCCTTCAGGACTTTCTTGCCCCCAAGAGGAGAAAACCTACTCTGTTGACAAAATCAAATTTGGGAACACATAACTTTATCTGAAAAACGTAAGTATATAAAAAAGCAAGGGGGTGGAGGGTGGCTGAAGCTATTGCAGCAGTCAGGAATTCAAACATCTACTCTTATTGGTAAGTAAAGCATACACAACTGCACTATGTTCATCATAATGAGCACTGCTGCAGTAGTCTTAGCTATACGAGTAGATTACATAGATTAGCATAGATCACCGTAGCTTATCCATCCTTAGAGGAGGAAGGATTAGGATCCAGCAGCCCCTGGAGAATGGTCTTAGCAAAGCATGTTCTGGACCTAGAAAAGGAATCCAGTTTGTAATGGCTTGTAAAAATATGCACAGAGGAGTAAGGTTACCATACACCCGGGTTTCCCCGGACACATCCTCTTTTTTGTGCTCCTGTCTGGGCGTTTTTTGAAAATTCTCCGATTTTTCTGGGTTTTAAAACCCAGACAATTCACAGAATTTTCAAAAACAAGACATCCCTATTTTGGAGTCTTTCCTCTGCTTTGGTTTTTTTTTTTGACTGGCTCATATACTGGTATACGAGCCAATCAAAAAATGGAGCTCTGTTCAATGCGGAACTGTTTGATGTTCCGCATTGAACAGAAGAGGGTCCGCTGTGTGCGTTTTTGATTGCCTCGTATTCCAGTATACGAGCCAATCAAAAAGCGGAGCTCTGTTCAGTGCGGAACTGCTTGATGTTCCCCATTGAACAGAAGAAGGTCCGCTGTGCGAGATTTTGATTGGCTCATATACCGGTATATGAGCCAATCAAAAAGTGGAGCTCTGTTCAATGCGGAACTGCTTGATGTTCCGCATTGAACAGAAGAGGCTCCACTGTGCGAGGCTTTGATTGGCTCATATACCGGCATACAGGCCAATCAAAAATCCCCAAACACGGAGCTACTTGTCTTTAATTCGGAAATGCATTAAAGACAAGACTAAAGACCTTTTTTTTTTGCTCTTCAGCCCTAAGAGGATGAAAAAATATGTGCTGGCACCAACACATATTTTTTCATCCTCTTTTACATACAACCAAATATGGTAACCCTACAGAGGAGCAACCTGTTGCCTCATGAATGCTTCTAGAGTCCACCCCTTTCCAATATGCCACTGAAGAAGACAAAGCTTTAGTAGACTGTGCTTTGACCCTGCCTGGAAGAGATTTACCATGGCAGGAATAATACAAATCAATAGTAAGAGAGAACCAATGGCAATAAGTCTGTTTTGATACAGGTTGCCCTTTCTTTGCACTATCATAGGAGATGAAGAGCTGTTCAGTTTTCTTACAGGAACTGGTTTTGTCAGGATAATGTCTGCGCACGTCCAGAGTATACAGAATCCTTTCTCCTTGACTTTTAGATTTTGTATACAAAATGGGAAGGCTGCGAGCTTGATTCAAAGTAAACTCTGAAACGTTTGGCATAAATGAGGGATTTGAACTTAAGATAACCATGTCTCTGTGGAAAAACAAACAGAATTTGCCTACCATGACAGCTTGCAACTCAGATATTCATCTTGCAAATTTCAGAGCAATAAGGAACACAGTGTTCCACATCTTGAACTGTAAATCAGCCTAATGAGTTAGTTCAAAATGAAACAGAGCTAACCTTTCCAGCACAAAGTTATGATCCAAGGTAGGTGGCATCTGTTTCCTTGGTGATTTAACATGCAAAAAACTACTTGACCAAAGAGAGAGAGAAAGGGGAGGGATCTATAGGAAGGCAGGATGAAACAGCTGACGGATGAACCTTGACAGAGAAACATGAAGGGCCAGAAGAGAGTAACACGCACAGATATTAAAGAACCAGTGGTACACAGTCCCTGATTGGGCTGTGGATGTTAGTATCACACCAACTAGTAAATCTTTACCAATTGCTAACATAAGATTTCCTTGTAGCAAGCTTTTTTGCCTCCTCTAGTACCTGCTGCATGTCCTCAGAAAGAAAGTGCCTAAAAGGTAACAAAAACTGAATCACCCAGGCAGTCATCTGAAGTTGTTTCAGACTGGAGTGCATCAAACTCCACCCTTCTTGTGTGAGAAGATCCAATCTGTGAGGCATTACGAGTTCCTTAGTAGCTCTGTTCTGTCGACAGTAAATCCAATGAAACATAAAAGCATGTTGTGGCAAAAAGCTATACTGTTCCAGAATAGTACTGACAGCTATTAAGATTACACAAAGGCAAATCTAAATCTAAAATGGCAGAAAACAAACACTAACTTAAGCACATGAAACAAACTGCTTTCGAGCTCATGTGTCATCTTTTGGAATATTCTTTCCATTTGTAATTTACACCCATTATACTGACAGGAAAATAAAACAGTCACTATCTAGTGCCAGGTCAGATCGTTACATTTCACAATGTTCCCATGGTCTACATATTTCCTTTACGCAGGCAACATTACATTCATTAAAGAACTTGTAATAAAATCAAGGACACAATAGAGTGGCAGTCTGTTCATATTTCTAACTGCTTCTTCTAGGCAATGTTCCATAAAATGTCTTTGTCTATAGCAAAAGAGAGCTGTGTCTCCTTATCTATACTTGCAATATACAGCTGTAGTATCTCACAAAACACAAATATAATTTTCTGGCCTATCTTGCCTACGAACGGATGTGTGAAATAAACATATCCATTTTGACAGTTGCAATGTTTAAAATAATTCTGCTAGATAAAATCCATTCTGATACTTATATTTTTAGTATTTCAATACATACCTAACACAATGAAGTTTGTGGTAATTGCTATTGGCCATTTCCATAAGAAGGGAGAGCCACTGTTGCCTTGGCCATAACATAGTCATCAAAATAATCACTGAGGAGTCCTTCTAAATCTTCAGAATGACCTTGAAAACCAGTGGGAAGGGTGGAAATACATACAGGAACATTCCCATGGGAATGAAAAAACATTGGTTTTCCAGGCCTGCCTGCAAGGAGTCCTAAAGCAGAACTTGTTTACTTGTCTGTTTTGAAAGGAAGTGAACAGATCTAACAGAGACGTTCACTGCAACTGGATCAATTTCTGGAATACCTCCTCATTCAATTTCCATTCACAAGGGTCTGTCCTGGTTCTGCTGAGATTCACTGCCACTACATTTTGTTGTCACAGAGGAAATTTGGAGAGTAAGGCCATGCTGGACTGCAATCTCTCAAGCTACAATACCCAGCCTGCACAAATGGTAAGACTTTGTACTCTTCTGATTCAAAGTAAGCACTGAAACACGGTGGTGTTGTCTGTGATCACTTGCAAAGGTCCTGGGGACCACAGATGATGAAAAAATTCTGCAGCATGGATCAACTCTAGCATCTCTCTCACAATTCTGATTGTCCTGTCTGTTTTGTTCCAAAGACACTGCACATTTACTGTGATTGATATAGCACCCTTTGCAAAATCCAATGCAAATGTTGTAACAGACTTGAGCAAGGGTAGGAAGAGAGAGAATGGGAGATCTGGATTTAGATAAATCTGATCTCTCTACAAAAGAATTTCTCTTCACAAATCCCAACATTAGGATCTCAAAATATAATGGGTGAGAATGTTGGGTCCAAACAGTCTTAAAGAATCATTAGATTTTACTCGTGCAAACTGGCAAGAAGAATCATAAGAATCTTACATGCCATGCCGAGATACAATCTATCCAAAGTCTGAGACTAACTGGAAAAACCCAGGAACATTTCCAGGTTCAAGATCAGTTTCCTCTGAGTTAGGAATGGCTTTTGTTGGGAAGAATCTAGAATCATCATCACCATCATCAACTCTCTTTTTCCCATTTTCTACATAGGCTCATTATATCGTGTGACAACGTGAGGTAGTGCCAGCTAGACCAGAGAAAGTAGGGCAATGGATGTATAACATATGCCAGCATAGCTGGCTGGAGTTATGTAAAGAATTATATGCCATCGGTATATGAGACTGATTTGTATGGGTGTTTGTGTTGAAAATGTATTTGTAAAGCTGTTTGTGTTAAAAATGTACCAACAGTGGGCCCTTCTGGACAGAAAAGAAAAACACCTGTATGTTAGACTGTATTGTAACTGTTGAAATTAATATATTGTAACAGAGGATACTGGAAGAGAGAGGTTAATCTCAGTCCAGCTAACTTTGAAAAACATTCTGAAATTAAATTACCTGGTTTAGTCCATAAAAATTGTATCTTACAGTTCTGAATGCAGCCAGAGAGAAAATGTCTGTGAAAAACAGGACTAGGAAACCTACTATATTGTCCTTAGGGGTGAACTAATTTCTACCCTGGAAGGGTTGAAGTTTTTGAAATGGTTTTATAGCTTCCAGATGCTATAACACATCTTAGTCAAGCTCTGTGTGTGTGTATTATGACAAAAAAGTGGAAGATTCTGGTTCAGTTTCTAGTAAAGGGACTAGTGTGGGAGCCAAAGTTCATGTGACCCAAGGTATGTGATGTCAATCTGTAATCCAGCACTGACATGATGCTTTAATGCTAGATGAGAGAGAAGTCTCAGGTTACTCTGTTTTGGAACTGACAAGACCACTCACCCACTTCATATTTGATGCAGAAGGCTGTGGGTTCCACTTCTGCACCAGGTAAACTGACTGCTTACACTACAGTGCAGAATAAGAGTGTGCCATACTTCAGATGAGATGTAAAGAAGAGGTCCCATCAGCCAGAAAGAGTAGGTGAAGTTCCCCAATGCCCTGACCAAATTTCTCTTAGTAGTATAAATATTACCGCAGGTGTCCGCTGAAAACAGGCTACTACCCTAGTGAGACTAATCCAGTCAAAAAAGAATAAAGAAAATAATTAAAGAAATACATTTTCTAGAGGATATCTTAGAGAAACTCTCCTATGAGAAGGAATCAATGAGAATGCTTGACTGCTGATCTGAAAATCCAGCTTGAGAAGGAAATTTGTAACCCAAAGCCATACAATTTGAAATGAGCTAGACAGTTGGTGAAAACTCCAGGAGTTGTAGATAACCCGAAGGGTAATGCAGATAACTGATAATGTGGGCCAGACACAGCATATGTGACTTAACCTTTGAACTCTGTGGCAATGGGAATGTGATGACAAGCATCTTCCAAGTCTAGAGTTACCAAAAAAAAAAAACTCAAATGACGAATGAGATGTAACAGATTTTATAAAGTCAGCCTTTATTTTTACAAATAAGTTAAGGGAAAAATCAAGAACTGGCCTCCATGAAGGATGTTTTTTAGCACCAGAAACATTACTGAATAAAAATCTTTTTGTATATGCTCTAGGGTGACACAGGCTCTATGACAACCAGGCCTAGCATGTGTCTTAAAACCAGCAGAAACACAACGACCTGTAACCCTCATGAACTACTCTACGAACCCATTTTGTCTGATATAATCTAATCCAAAGGGGAAGAGTGAGAACTAATCACTGGGACAGATATGAGGACGTGGCAGGGAGACAGGTAGAAGAAGACTAAAATAATTATTCTAAACTAGATGACTGTCACTTTTTCTTGAAGGATCGTGTTTTTTTTACTTGCCTCTTCCTACCACATTTCTTTAAACCCTTTTTGCCTGCTTTTCAGAAGCTTGCTGGAATTGTTTGTTTTTCTTTTTGTAAAAAAGACTCAGATTTTTTTTTTGTAGTTTTAAAAACTAGGGACATAAAATATTAGTAACCTCATGAATCAATATGCCTCTTTCTTTAAACTGTTTGAGTACCAGTGTATCAGCCGGACCAAATAAAACCTTTTTATCCAAAGAGAACTCAAAATCTCAGATTTCACATCTCAGAAAATTTAATAGGTATCCAAGCAAAATGTCTCATAACAACAGCAGAAGCTGTAACCCCAGACACAGAGTCAGCACAATTACACATACCCTTTAAAGAATGCTTAGGAACTTGACAAAGAGTAACAATAAGCGGGTTCAGAAAGGACCCAACTTTTGAAGGCAACATGACAGAAAGTTCCTCAGGCTGTCATCTTAAGCCAGCATGTACTTTAACATATGAGCCTGGTGGTTCAAAATTCTGAATGCTAGTGTAGAAGATGATACAAAATCTCTTCCCAAGCCTGTCAAAGACCTTACCATCCTTGGCAAAAGGAGATGGATTATCACTGCCCAAAAACTTGACAGCAGCAGGAGAACAAATGTTAACAGAAATAGCTGATGAATCTGACCTGAAGTGAGAAAACTAGATGGAGGAACTTTTATAAAGTCTGTCTGCCTTCTATGAGACTGAGGATTGACTATCAGAGTTATTGCAGACTAAGTCAAACACATCCCTCAAGTCTGACATACCTGAATGAATGGAAGTGGAATGTGGCATAGCTATTTGAAACATGTTGTTATAAGTTATTAATTCTGGGCAAGGTGTCAGAAAAAGAAAATGCCTCAAGAGAAGGAAGTGTGGAGCCAGTAACCTCAGAATCTGGAGCAAGCAAATAAACCACGCAGGGAGCGCCGCCCCTGTCCTTATCAGAATCCTCTAATAAAGGCCCCTTAGGACCTGTGGAACAAGAATTATTTTAATGACCACATTTCTACTCTGTTTTAAGGGATTCAAAGCCAGTAATATATCTCTAACCAAAGTAATGTACTCATTTTTATTAACATAAAAACTGATATCCAGGCTCTGGCCAGAAGTCTAAACCTCAAGATGCAGGCTCTCGAAGCCCTCCTCAGTATGGAGAGCATCGATGTCTGTGCAGTGACTGAAACCTGGTTCAAGGCTCCTGAGAGCACCCCAGCACTACCAGGTTATAACTCATATCATGCTTTTCGGCCCCAAAACTTGGATCGAACCACAAAGGGAGGGGGAGTGCCCATATTCATCAAAGACACCCACACCTCCAGGATAGTGGCAACGCATGAAGCATCGGAGACCATCCATGTGCAACTAACCGTAGGCAAAACTGCCCTACAGTTTGTAGCATGCTACAGACCACCCTCTCAAACTCAGGAACCCCACACAGCCTTCCTGAAGACACTGGGGAGTATGAATGTCTCTCCAAATACCATCATATTGGGAGACTTCAACTACCCAAACATAGACTGGGAGCAATACTCAAGCCCCAACACCCTAGCCCAAAGGTTCCTAGAATTCATAAACTCAAATGCGATGGAACAGCTAGTCACCACTCCCACAAGAGGAGATAATATACTAGATATGATCATCACAAACATGGGGACACAATGCTCCACACCGGAAGTATACCCCCTCACTGGTGAGATCAGACCATAAACTAATCTCACTGGAAATCCACATCCCGCCCCCACCCCCAGCACAAAAGACCACAGTGAGGAACTTCTCAAAAGCTGACTTTACACTTCATAAGACTGCAGTGGTATCCTTCAAGGCCCCTGGGCCAGTGGAAACCACAGCCCACACCACTGAATCCTTTATAAACGCCTTCTATGGACACCTTCAAGAATGCATGGATCATGCAATCTCAAATAAAACCAAGACCCTTTCCCCCAAAGGTAGGCGTCCTGTCTGGTGGACCCCAGCCATAAACAAACTGTACAACAGAAGGAGGAAGCTACTACAGGACAGACAAAATCCCAAAAAGGGAAGGCATCTCTGATCAGTACTAGCAAAAAACTACGATCACTCATAAAATCATTCAAGGCCAACTTTGAGAGAAAAATCGCAAAAGACACTAAAGATAATCACAAGGCCTTCTTTAGTTATGTTAGAAACCTGGGTGGAAACTCCCAGATATGCTCAGTTAGTTCAAAATGACAAAAAATACACTGAACCCACAGATATTGCCAACATACTGGCAGACAGGTTTAGTGCAAATCCCCCCCCACCCCCAAAAGGAGAAATATCTATCCCAGCTGAATGTAGCCTCCCTGACATCACAGATGTCCAGGTGACAGCCGCCCTCTCCAAAGCTAAAAACACAGCATCAATGGGACCAGACGGTGTCCCAGGTTGCGTGCTACATGAACTCCAAGAGGAACTAAACTCGCACATACGGCTGCTGTTTAATCTTAGCCTTACTACAGGATACGTACCCAAAGAATGGCGTACAGCAACAGTGGTTCCACTCCACAAACGAGGTGCTTCTATGGACCCTGGAAATTACGGCCCCATAAGCTTGACGAGCCTGGTCTGCAAAGCTATGGAGAGGATCATTATGGAACACATAAACAAAGACATTGGTGACCTACAGACACTTGATCCTACCCAATTTGGCTTTGTTAAAGGCAGATATTGCCTTTTGAACCTGGTGGACTTTTTTGAAACAGTCACTAAGGCCATTGATGAGGGTAAGGCAGTTCACACAGCTTACCTTGACCTTGCTAAAGCCTTCGACACAATACCCCACTCGGGCATCATAGACAAGCTCACCTGCTTAAATGTAAACCCATATGTAATAAGATGGGTTGCAAACTGGCTAAAGGACAGAACCCACAAGTCAGAATTGCTGGAGCCATGTCAGACTCTAAGCCAGTCACAAGTGGTGTCCCACAGGGCTCGGTCCTGGGACCCCTCTTGTTCGGCATTTATTTCTCAGAAGTACAAGCAAACATAGGAGGATTGTGGCTGACAAAGTTCACAGATGACTGCAAGCTGGGCGCCATAATCAATACTCCAGCGGACACTAGCATCCTTCAGAAAGGTCTCACAGAAATGGATAACTGGTGCCAGAGCCATGGCCTTAAACTGAACGCCAAAAAATGTATAGTTATACCCTTTGGGAAAAACAAAGTACCCACAAATTACCACATAGGTGGTAATCCATTAATTACAGAAGAAGTAATCAGGGACCTAAGGACCCATGTTGACAGTGACCTCTCATTTGACACCCACATTGCTAAGGTGGTTAGGAAGACCTTCTATATTGCCCACCTTATCATGAAAGGATTCACATCTAGATCAAGAGAGGTTATTGTGCCCCTATACTCTTCCCTTATCAGACCCATGATTGAGT
Source organism: Protopterus annectens (assembly GCF_019279795.1). Taxonomy (NCBI): domain Eukaryota; kingdom Metazoa; phylum Chordata; order Ceratodontiformes; family Protopteridae; genus Protopterus; species Protopterus annectens. The sequence goes on from NC_056737.1 coordinate 1,206,049,360, forward strand.
ACAATGCCCCATTTGGTATGTACCTTACCCGGCACCTGCAGCAGTTAGAAAGACCCCAGAAGTACTTCACCAAGAGGATCAAGGGTCTCAAACATATGTCATATGCTGCCAGATTGAAGAAACTCCAGCTCGATTCAGTCGCATACCGCCTACTCAGAGGAGATCTATGCCTGACGTACAAGGCCATGTCCAATCCGGAATTAATGGACATGCTCCACCTAAAAAAATCCAAATCCACCAGAGCCACGAGAGCAAGAGACTTGAACCTCAACACAGAAATAAATAGGACATGTTGGAGGGACAGATTCATAACCCAGAGGCTCCCTACACTCTGGAACAGAATCCCAGTCCAGGTTAGGCAGAGCCCCTCACTGACTCTCTTCAAGAGAAATCTTGACGAGTGGATGGGAGATCATAGGTTTACCCCGGGGGTCATCTCTGTGTCACTTCTAGACAGAGGCACAGTAAACTAAACCCTAAATGGGCACAGTATTATCATTTCAGGGGGTGGCGGAAGCCACACACACTCTGGCTAGGCTTATAAATGCCCTAGGGCAGATAGCCTAGTATAAACCTATGAACCTATGAACTGGAAAAAGCTGAAAAAGGAACCGAGGTACTGAGAATAAATAAGTAGAATGGGAAAGGTTTAAAGAATGGGAAGTGGCCAAGATGACATTTGAACTGCAAGCTAGAGACTGCCTTTCCTATCAGGGACTGATAGAATACAGCCAAAGGGAAAGAAATGGGGAGCCCTCTGTGAAAGACCTGCACTGCTAGAGCTTCTAGATTAATCTAGAACAGAAGCTGCTGTTAAAAAAAGGAATGATTAGTAGGGCATAGAAAATACTGCATGATGACTATAGAAATAATTCAGAGCAGGTTAGAAAAGATTGGGAAGAGACTGGATAAGCAATTCACAGAAACAATGGGAGGACATATGTATGCCTCCCAAATATGCAATAAAGTCTAGACGTTTTATGACTTCTACTTGGAAGGGCTTGCATTGGTATGTTTATACCCTAAGCAAACTCCAAAAGAATGTTTTTCTCGGGTACGTGGCAAATGTTAAAGGTGTGATGGGGAAGAACGTAGTAACTGGGAATATATATTTTGGGAGTGTAATGAGTTGGCAGACTTTAAAAATTCCCCCACAGAGTACTCTGTCAGAAATACTGGGTGAGCAAATTGGTGTAACTAAGGAAATTATTACTTTTTGAGCTGGGATACAGGATCTGAATTGCCTCAACATAGTAAAGCCTTATTTAGTTTAATACTGGTGGCTACAAAGAAAGCAATTACTAGAAAATGGAAACCAAGTCTAAACCAAACTGTATTTGAAGCACTGAAAATTATAGGTTCATAGGTATTTAGTAGGCTAACTACCACAAGGGCCTTTTTTAAGCCTAGCCATGCATTCCAATTCTCTGATAAGTTCTAGCACGCTTGATAAGTGTAGCAGTGACTTGGGAGGTTAAACATTTACAAGCAGGGGCCTGGAAGATGAGCCATTTACATGCTGCCTGGGTACATTAGAGACATAGGCGCCAAACCAAGGCTGAATTTCCCCACTCCCCATGCAATTGTCAAAGTTACACTTGAATTGGGTCAAAGAAGAACTCTGCTTCACATGAATGGGGGCCTGTTCTAGAGCCAGGGTAGTCTCTGGGATACATACCTGTCTCTCCAGCATGTCCTATTTATATCACAGACAAGATTTAAGTCTTTATAATGGGTAATTCTGCTGCTGTTTGTTTTGTGGATATGCAGGAAGTCCATTAGAGTGGGGCTGACAATGTCTTATATGCCAGGCATAGATCTCCCCTCAACAGCATGTAGGAGACAGAATACAGTTAGAGGGCCTTGAGGCTGTCTGCATAGGACATTTTACTTACACCTTGTTTTCTTTTAGTGAGGAACCTTTGTGCATACTCTAATTGTTGAATATGCTTGGTTAGGTACATATCAAAGGGGGCACTGTACTCAACAGAGATAAAAAACTGGAAATGGGATCTTTAAAAAATACTCTTGTATGGATGTTTTTAGTGCTGAAGTTTCTGTGGACATATAGGGGGTTGCACATAGCAGGATTATATAATGCTTTGTAGGCTAGGGTCTGATCACCCAGTAGGAATCTGTATGAGACAGAGGAAAGACAGAGAGGTTTAAGGTATTCAACACAAGTCATGGCACTCAGACCCTGGGATTTTGCTTTGGTGAGGAAACAGTGGGGGTTTTCAAGTTACATCTTGTTTATTTACTTATCTGGGCCTTGCAAATATACTTCATATGATTATCCATCCTGGTATTACTGACAAAGTTACTTCTCTAAACTTAAACCACTATGTCACCCACTAGGTTATAATCAAGTTCTCTGACTGAACACGTACAGTAAAAGGCTGATGGTTTCTTCTCATCTAAAAGGCATGTTAAAGGTGGTATCCCTCAGGACTCTGTCCTGGGCCCCTCATCTTCTGCATCTACTTCCCTGATGCGAAGGTTCACATCTTCTGCATCTACTTTCTTGATGCGAAGGTTCACCTCATCTTCTGCATCTACTTCCCTGATGTGGAGGGTCTCCTCATCTTCTGCATTTACTTCCCTGATGTGAATGCAGATGTCAAAGGTCTACAACTAACCAGTATGCTGAGGACTGTAAGTTGGTTGCTGTAATCAACTCCTGCACAGAGAGTCATATCGTCAAAGATGTTTTGGTAAAACTAACACATGGTGTACTGACTATGGCCTTACGCTTAATGGAAAAAAATGTAGTGTAACTGCCTTTGGAGAAGAAGTCTATCCTGATGATTACCACATAAATGGAACCCCACTTTACATCAACACAACCACTGAAGATCTAGGTAACTTCATCATTAGTGAATTATGCAACAATCATCCTGTGTCAGTTGTAGTTATGAAATCCTTATACCTTGCAAAATAATTTCTCATGAGTATACTTTCCATGGGAATACCAAGATGGCTGCACACTGACTGACAAATTGATTTGATCTTTCCCAGTGTGAAAACAGAAACTGTAAGAAAAGGTCATATGAAAGGTTTGGGTAAAGGTCAGTTTCTGGCTAGTAGTTTTACAGCCCGGATACCAGCAAGAGAAGAAAAGCAGTGAATCTGAGTGAAAATCAACCAGACAAGGAGAGAAAACTCTGACTAGGAAGAATTCTGCAGCTGTTCAGCAAAAACAGTTAATGTTCCAGCTTTGATACAGGTGATAGCTTCCAGCAATTTCCAGTAATTTAGAGGAAATAAAGTTTATCCAACAAAGAGTGATGAACAAGCAGAAGCAACTCTTGAGTCTCATTCATCTGACAACAAAATCCACAGAGAGACTTTACCAATGAAACCTTCATCCATTGTTCCAAAGGAAAATGCTTTAGAGACAGAAAAAAGGACATGATTTGACTAGGAGACTCAGGAATATGTTGGGCTTGAACCAGATTCTGGTGTTGAAAGATGGAGATGATCAAAAAAACATCACCAGAATAAATGAGAGACAATAAAGCATCACTCCCACATGATTAGGAATAGATATGCAACATTCAACTTTGTAAGAAAAAGTGGTGGAGAAATAATGGAATTGTTGAAAAACACACAAGGTAGCAATAACGAGTGAAGCCAACGGACTGGACACCGTTCTGCAATACACAAAGATTTTATTGAGAGTAAGCGCTTTCGGTAGAGAGCAATCTCTCCACCTTCACCACCTGTGTTGACTTTGTTAAACTTGTGGTTGGACTGTAAAACATATACCCCACTTTATGTCATTATCATTTAGAATGACACTGAAGAGAATGAAGTAACTGTCAGTAAACAGCTTTTAATATTTGTACAAAAATTTCTTGATTTAAACATATGTTATAATGTAAAACAGTTTAGTATAGTGCACAGTCAGAGCATTTTAATTGTGAGGCAGAGGGTTTTTATTGGTGACTGCAGTATATGTTAAATATATTAAATCAAGGAAGTACTCTCAGTTAGTTGTACATTTTTTAGCCTTTAAAATGTAACAAGTTAAGCAAGGCTGGGCATAAGCAATTTAAAGTTAATATAATGTTGCGATCTTGGGCTGCAGGGATGTGGGGTGGGATATAAAAGTGTACTGATTATAGATACAGAATTAAGATAATAGTGTCCGTTATTTTTAGGTAGGTGTCTAGATTAATGCATTTGGTTTAATCTATAGACAAGTATTTTTTATTCTAATAGTTCTGAAAACTAATTCAAAATGATGGAAGACATGGAAAATAAATATTAACAAAACAGTGTTTTGTTTTTGGACCAACTATACTTGTTTAGTGGGTTGTTTTGAGACTTCGGGGATACCACGGAGATTACTTGAAAATAAATATTAAGATTCTTGTAGCTATGAAGTTATTAGCTTGTTTTTCCCCACTACCTCCCTAAACTATATGAAGAGAGACATAGACAATTGGTGGTTGGGAGGCTGGTGTAATGACTAAGGTGTTTACCTTACAGACACACACTACCAAATACTTTCAGTGAGAGACAAGAAGTCTGCAGGTACAGGCATTTGGCCAGGAAAAGTCTGTACAATGCATTCTAAGTAAACTTTACAAAGATTATTTTTAGCTAATTGCTGACTGCTCTTACATGGAGATGATCTGTGTGCAGATGCAGACATTTAATCTTGAGAGTTCTGAGAATTCTTTGCCGAGCGAATTGTACCATTTAAAGCTGCAGTGACAAGCAGTTCATTGAAAATAAAGTATGAAACCATGGGGTGTGAATAAAAAGTAGGAGTCTTCCCATCTGCCTTAATACTTTAATGAATTTAACAGAACAGTGCACAATTTCATTAATTTATTTAAACGTGTCTAGTGCACTTTTTCTTGAGGCTAAATGTTAACACTTACTGAAAGTATACAACCTATTTTTTACATCTGAAATGGGAACAGAAGTAAGAAAACAAAAGACAGCAGCTAGTGTAAGTGGGACACAGGCTGTAACATCCACTTAAACATGGAAAACTTTAATTTCACATTAGTTAATGGCTGTGGGTGCAGCAGTTGATTTGGATCAACTGCTCCTATTTGGAGGTGTAAACTTCACTTGTTTTTGAGTTTGTTCTCAAAGGAGATAGGGGTTCATAGGTAGGTACTAGGCTATCGGCCCAAGGGTCTAAGTAAGCCTAGCCAACAAGGTTCCCTGGCTTATGCCACCCTGAAAAAGTATTTAGTTTTTGTCTGAGAGTTTTCATTGAAGCAAAAAGTCTTGAAAAATCTGACACAGGTTCAAAAGGAAATGAGAAGAAGCAAATGAATAAAAGATCAGCCTGCTAAACACCACTGTATGTGCATATAAGCCAAAGTACTCAAAAATAATCAATACATACAATTACAGAACACAAATTCAGGGCATATACACTTCACTACATGATTAAAGTACCCAAACTATTCAGCAATCATAACCAGAACACAATCTCTGTGCATGCACACTTAACTAAATAACCAAAATACTCAAAACATGCAATGCTTGCCATAAGCAGAATACAACCTCTTCACATGCACGGTTTACAACTTACCCTAAATACACAAAAACTCACCCTTGATCTTAATAAAGCATTTATTTAAAAATCCTCTGACAAAATACAATATTATAACTGCTATTCATGCAGTGTACTTATATTAAAAAAAAACACTTTTTATTTGCAAGTCTCTCTAAAGATTCTCCACACCACAAAGCATGGACTGATAAATCCTTTCAAACTTTTGTCTGTATCAGCTGCCAAAGTATGTGTAACAAAACAACACAATGATGTACACAGAAACAATCCCAATCTTCAAATATCAGTATCAACTTAACTGTAGCTTATGCCAAATGCAGACATCCAAGAAATCACAGCATCTCTATACAGCTGTCTTTTAAGCTATACAGACTAGCTTTTCTAAATGTGATAAAAGATTTCTTACTTGGGATATAGAACAGTTGTGTAAAACTTACCATAACCATAGATGTCCTTCTTGTCCATATTGCAGTATTCATAACCTTTGGGTTATCCTCTGCTTAGTTACCTGAACGTCCGGCCATTATACAAAAGCTTTAGTCACTGCAAGGTACATGGGATGTCTAACGTTGGCCACAGGGTATATGGGCCATAAAAGTGATGTCTGCACATATCTTTCCTCAGAACTGAACACTCCAGTTGGACCCCAGTCCCAGGATAGCTGCACAAGTTCTGTGTCATCATCATCCAACAAGACATTTTTATATTTATATAAATATATATATATATACACACACACACACACACACACACACATATATATATATATATATATATATATATATATATATATATATATATTGGGTAGGAGGGAGGGATAGAATACTGCAACATGGAAGAGAAGGATATATATGGTTATGGTAAGATTTTGCACAACTATTCTATGTCCTTCTATTCCCATGTTGCAGTATTTATAACCTTTGGGTGAGTGACAAAGCTCAAAGGGAAGAAGACGAGGGTGGTATGGTAACGTTTCCCAAGAATCCATGCAGGATTGCCCTAACAAACCCTGTTCTCGACCTGGAAATATGGTCCAGATTGTAGTGTTTGGTGAAGGTATTGACAGATGCCCAGGTTGCTGCCTCTAGAATGGAAGAAGTTTCCATCTCTCTGAAGAAGGCTCCAGATGAGGCCATGCCTCTAGCAGAGTGGGCTTTAATTTTTGAGGTTAGATGTTTGCCATGGTAGGTGTAACAAAAGGAGATGACCCTGGAAATCCACACAGAAATAGTTTGTTTTGTCACCACTTTTCCCAGCACTCTGGGGTGAAAGGAAACAATTGCTTTGATCTCCTAAGGGACTTGGTCTTGTTGAGGTAGAATCTTAGTTGCCTGTGAACATCAAGGGAATACAGGACTCTCTCAATGTCATTCTGGGGATGTGGAAAAAAGGCAGCAAGGTGAATACATTGATTCAGTGGCAGCTCATTGACCACCTTAGGCATGAAGAATGGGTTTGTCCTTAGGGTCACTCTATCCTTGTGAAAGATTAGAAAAAGTGGGGTGGCCATGATGGCCTGGAACCCTAACACTCTCCTGGCTGATGTCAGGGTCTCCAAAAGCACAGTCTTCCAAGTGCAATATTTTAGAGAGGCTTTTGATGATGTTTCAAAAGGAGCAACAGTGAGCATCACTAAAATGTAGTTAGGGTCCCATGGGGGTGGAACTGGCCTCCTGGGTGGCCTGAGGTGCAGTACTCCCTTAAGGAATAACTTCACTGGAAGTTGGGAGGAAAGAGGAGGGTCAAGTGGCAGACAAAATGAAATAGCAGCTAGGTGGGCCTTAACAGAAGAATATGCCAGCCCTGCTTGCAACAATTCACATAGGTAGGACAGCACTAAAAGGGACGTCTCCTTGAAATGGGTCTAGCTGTCTTTGAAGACACCAAATGGAGAATCTTTTCCATAAAATATCCTAGTACTGGGTTTCCTGGCCTCCTGCAGGACATTAAGCATGTCCTTAGTGTAAAGGTGTATGAAAGGGATCCAATCTCTATCACCCACAGGGTAAGGTTCAGGGATTCCAAGTGGGGATGGATTAGGGATCCCTTGTCCTGTGTGAAAAGGTCCACTCTGTGAGACAACTTGTGATGATTGCCCCTGGCTAAATGCAAAAGGAGGGGGATCCAATGCTGTCTTGACCAAAAGGGAGTCACCAACAAGATTTTTGGTTTGTCCTGCTGAATGTTCAATAGGACTTTTTGTAAGAGTGGGAAGGGGGGAGTGCACACAGAAACATCCCCTTCCATGAGACAGAAAAAGCATCCGTTGCCCTTGCTAGGGGGCTGAGTGTCCTGGTACAAAAGAGTGGAAGCTGTCTGTTCAAAGGGGAGGCAAACAGATCTATTTGTGTTGTACTCTACTTGTGGACTATGCCCAGGAACACATCCCTGTGTTGCATCCATTCATGGGATTGTGACATGCACCTGCTCAAGGTGTCTGCCCAAGTGTTCTGAGCTGAGGAAATACAGACTGCCTACAGGGTGACTCCATGTTGGGCCATCAAGTCCCAGGCCTAGACTGCAAGTCTGCACAGCAAGTAAGATTTTGTTCCCTCCTTTCTGTTCACATACCAGAGAACTTAGTGTTGTCTGTGAACAACTTCAGGGAGCCTTGCTTCAGAATGTGTTGGAAGGCCCTCAGAGCAAGGATGATGGCTTTCATTTCTTTGATGTTATGTGCTCCTGCTTGAAGGGCCTGTCCATGTGCCTTGCACCTTTAAGCTGCTCATAGCAACTCCCCAGCCCAGATCTGAGGCATCTGTGTACGTCTCCTGGACTGGGGTGTGAGTTGTAATGGAAGTCCTGGGTTGAGAAAGACTTGATCCAACCACCAAAGGATCTCCTTCCTTAAGCATGGTAGGAAAAGAATGTTGTGGTCCAAGGAGTGGGAGTGTTGGGTCCATCTGGACCTCAGGTACCACTGAAGCTTTCTCATGTGAAGTCTTGCCAGTGGCAACATGGGTATAGTGAAGGCCATACGTCCTAGGAGTCTGAGATATTGTCTTGCTGTCACAGCAGTGGCATGGAGGACAGACTGCAGGTATTGCTTCAGGCTTTCCACCTTTTGGGGTAGAAGAATGCTCTTTAAACATCTGTCCTTATTGTGCACCCCAGGAAAACTTGGTACTGGGAGGGGTTTAGTTTGGACTTGGGGAAACTAATGTTGAACCCCAGGGACTGCAGGACAGAGATGACTTTTGGGACATGGATGTGTACGGAAGTGGAGCAACCTGCCTGGATCAGGAGGTCATCCAGGTACAGAAAAAACTGAATCCCTTGGACCCTGCAATAGGCTATCACTGGAGCCAGACATTTGGTGAATACCCTTGGAGCAGTAGTTAGTCCAAAGTGCAAGGAACAGAACTGAAAATGCCAGGAAGCCACATACACTTGTAAATACTTCCTGTAGTTGGGCCTTATGGGGATATGCAGACATGCATCTCTGATGGCCAAAGTGGCCAGGAACTCCTGAGGCATTAGCAGGGGGAAAGAGTCTGGAGTGTAATCATGCAAAAAGTGAACACTTATAGAAAAAGGTTCAGGTGGGAGAGATCCAGGATGGGCCTCTTCGGGACATCTTTCCTTGGGACTGAAATGTCTGGAGTAAAAGTCCTTTCCCTTTTCTGACAGAGGGACAGGTTGGATAGCCCCTTGAGAGAGGAGGCTGTCTAAGACTGTCTGGAAAAGGGGAGCTGGTCCCTCGGTGGCTGTGAGATGCCTCTTAAGGGAGGAATGACCCAAGTCATGAAGTAATCCTTTTCTATAATAGACAAAACCCACTTGTCTGAGGTAATGCTTTGCCAGATGGGAAGACAGTGAGAGGGTCTCTGGGATAGGGGAATGGAATCCAGATGGGGTGAAGGGGAAGGCAGGTAGTCACAGACTACCTGCCCTGTCCTGAAACTGAGGTTTTTGTGGTGGGGTCTGAGCAGGCCTGGAAGGAGGCTGCTGCTTCCTGGAGTGCTTTTTGCTCCTAGAATGAGGAGTGGGAGCAGAATGTTTCCTGATGAACTGTGTGTTTGTGGGATAATTTCTATGGAATTTAGGGATAGGAGACAAAACAAATGTTGTAATTCTTGTAATTCCTTCCCCTTTTGCTGAAAGGTTTTGAAAAGCTCTGCCACTTTAGCCCCTAAAAGGGCAGAATTGTCGAAGTGTGCATCTAGACGTTTAGCCCTGATGTGGTCAGGTAGGGGTTGGAGTCTCAGCCAAGATTACCTTCTAAGCACTGAGGCCGAAGGCGCAGATATGGCAGAGGCCTCTGCAGCATCACAGGTGCATCAGATTGGGTGTCCTATCACTTGAGAGGACGAGGACAGAGGCTGGATATGTGGGCCTTAAAAGGCGAGTCTGGGAGATCAGCCAAAAGTTTAGAAACACAAGTCAAAAGGACCAGGACATACTTAGACGTGTGTCTGGTAGTTAACCGCCCTAAAAGCCAAAGTGGCAGAGGTGTATACTTTTTTGCCAATGTGTTCCATGGTCTTGCTATCCTTATCAGTGGGAAGGACAAAGGTGGAGGGAAGTAATCTGGAGGATTTGTCTGTAGAGACTGAAACAGTGTCAGGGTCTGCAGCAGGGCATTTAATCAGAACTTTGGCCCCTTCTGGGACCTTATAAAACCTGTCAGGCCTTCTAGGGGCTGGTGGTTGGGAGTCAAGGTTTTTACACACTGCACTGAAGGTGTACAAAAAAGCTGCTAAGACTGGAGGGATGGCAGAAGGTGAAGGGGTGTCTATTTGTAAGAGTTCATAATACCTGTTTTGAACTTGGGACATTTCAGTGGAATTCCATTTAAAAAAACTCTCTCATTTTAGAGATGGTTTCACCAAAGGTAAGGTCTTCTCCTGGGGAGTCTTCCTCAGTAGAGTCCTACTTGAGGGAGGCATACTCAAGAGTGGAAGGCATCTGACAGGCATAGGAAATTGATTCCTCTGATGAGAAATCTAAGCATCCTCAGCTTCAAGAGGAAGAGGATCTTCAGTCTGAGACCTAGGACTGACAACTGAAGGGGCAGCCAGAGGGGAAGCAGGCACAGAAGGCCTAAGGGCCATGAAGGCATTAAATATGCTTTGAGAGCAAGCTTGACAATCAGGCAGGCTTTCTGAAGGAGGAGAGATATGTTTTGTCTTTTGTTTCCTTTTTAAGGAAGAGGTAGGCCTGGAGGGCATAGGGCATAAGGAGGGCATAGTTCAAACTGTTCTAAAGCATTGGAAGGACTGGTCTGGATGTCAGTTGCAAGCCGAGGTTCCCCCTCATTGGCGGCGCCCAACATCTGCAAAACCTCCACTTTCAGCCCTAGGTTCTGCAGCCTCCCGAACAGTACCCGCTATACGTAACTTGGCTGGTTCCATACGTTCCTCCAGGTGAACATGGGCCACAGGGCGAACATTGGGTGGAGGAGGTGCAGCAATAGGTTCAGGCCTGGAAACTTTGGCCTTCTTTTTTGGTGGCTCGATGGTCTGACTGGATGGCCCTTCAATCACCAGAGCCGTGCGTTTAAGATGCTGTTTTTTCTAAGCAGATGTTTAGGGCATGCGGATGGCAGCAAAGAGTTTTAGGAATGAAGGCCTGACAAATTGCGTAGGTTTTATGGTCGTGGTTGGGCCCAAGGCAAAAAAGGCAGAGGTCGTGGATGTCCTTATGGGGGATCTGACGTCTGCATTTCCGCTTTCCTTTCCTAGATGACATGAACCTAAGCAGGCATGCAGTGACCAAAAACAGAAGAAGAAAATAGCCCCAATGGGGTACTTATCTTAAATTCGAAGATCCAATGGCAAAGATGGCAGGAAGAGCTGATGTTCGAATGGTGGCATAGAAATTCTGAGATAAGGTAAGTGCAGATATCACTTTTATGTCCCATGAACCCTACGGCCAACATCATAGGTTCATAGGTTCATAGGTAGTACTAGGCTATTGGCCGTAGGGCCTATATAACCATAGCCAAAAAGGTACCCTGGCTTTCACCATCCAAGAAAATTATTTTCCTGTGCCACTGTCGAGCAGAGCCACAGAAGTGATCCCCAGCGTGAATTTCCTATTACCCATCCAATTATCAAGATTTTTCTTGAAGAGTGCTAATGAGGAGCTTTGTTTGATATAGATAGGTAGTTTGTTCCAGAGTATGGGGAGTATCTAGGACAGGAATCTATCCCTCCTGCATGTTCTGTTTATTGCGGTGACCAGGTTTAGGTCCTTAGAGTGTGTTGCTCAGAGGGATTGGGATTTCTTTAAGTGGAGCATGACCAACCGCTCAGATGTCCCATGTACCTTGCAGTGACTAAAGCTTTTGTATACTGGCCGGACATTAGGTTAGCTAAGCAGAGGGTAACCCAAAGGTTATGAATACTGCAACATGGGAATAAGAAATCTGTTAATTCAAAAGAGTACAATAAATGTTCTTTTGCAAGGAAAGTAATGAACTTTGGGGCAAAACTGTTAATCTTGGTTAAGAATCCATCTCAAATTTAGGCCTTTTTATATAAAAGTTTACAATTCTCTATCAGCAGTATGCCACTTCAAAGCTGGAGTCCCTTAGTGTTCTATACTTGGACCTGTATTTTTTTCAGTTTGTAAACATACTCCCACAGGACCTGCACAATATTAACATGTTGCTCTGTACAGAACACCTCCTCCTACCTAGTTCTGACAATGAATGTATCTTTACAAATCTCTTGATAGGTATTTTAGTAATATGTTTGGCTGGTTCTCTTAACATCTTATAACAGTAAATGCATGTAAAGCTAAACTAATATTATTTGGAACAGCTTAGAGACTCAAGAACTGGTCAACAAAACAATCCAACTAAACAAGGAAACACCTACGAACAACTTGGCATATTACTTATTACTTTTTTATTATTAAACAAGAAACATTTTTATTAAATTATCACTTATGTCATAGGGAATCATACATTTATATAAATGAAAACAAACCATATAGACAATTTGAGTTGCAGACATACATCACTTTTAGTTTATCCAGTCACTGTCAGTCAAACATTACATAGCTCATTCAAATCTTGCCTTCTTTTAAACCTCATTCCTTGTCTGCATGTATTGTTCTCACAATTTCCATTTTTTCCTGTGTAATTTCATACCTTTTTCTAAAGCGACTTGTTTTATCTCTCTTACTATTTTCATTACGTCTAGTACAGTTGGTTCAAACTTTGATTTCCATTTCTTAGTAATTGCTTTTGTAGCATTGTCACCTCACAGTAAGACGTTGTCCTGTTCGATTCTCAGTTAGAGCGTCTTCTGTGTGGAGACATGTGTGAATGGGCGTACCTTCGTTGAAGGTTGTGCGTCAGGGCTGGCAACTCGGCACGTAAAAATCAACTGCCAATCATTAGCGGACCAGAGTTCCATTGTGGCGACCCCTAACTGAGAAAAGCCGAAAGACACAACAAAGTAATTGCTTTTTTGCAAGCCACCATAATTACACTCGGCAAGGCCTTACAATGTCTAGGCAATTCTGATTCTGTATCATAGGTCAAAAGAGTAATTTCCTTAGTCATACTAATTTGCTCAACCAATATTTCTGACAGAGCTGTCTGCAGGGAATTTTTAAAGTCTGCCAACTCATTGCACTCCCAGAAAATATGTTCCCAATTAGCTCGCTCGTCCCCATCACACCTCCAACATTTGCTGTCTACCTGAGGAAAAATTCTTTGGAGCGTACTTGGGGTATAAAAATACCTATGTAAACACTTCCAAGAAAAGATCCTAAATCTTATAGACTTTGGGAGACATACATAAATCCCTCCTCATTTCTTTGTGAATGTATTATCCAATCTTTCTTCCCAATCCTTTCTAACCTCCTCTGTGCGATTCTTACAGTTATCATGCAATGTTTTATATGCTCTACTAATTATTCCTTTTTTAACAGCAGCTTATGTTCTAGATTCTATTAAAACTCTACCAGTGCTGGTCTCTCGCTTAGGAACCAAGTACTTCTTTCCCTTTGCCTGTACGCTGATATTAATCCTTGATAGGGAAGGCGATCTCTAGCCTGCAGTCCAAATAAATTCTTGGAATCTTCCCATTCTATTACCTATCCCTAGCTAATAATTTGCTCCCGATACATTGGTTCTTTTCTCCAATAAATTCTAGCCCCTTCTTGCCTGTTGTATGTATCCCTAATTGCAGTCATCCCTATCGGCAGAATCTCCTTTCTCCATTCCCGTGTTAGCTTAGTTCTTAGAATACTTTCTGTTGCTTTATGAATATAACATTATGTATGGTTATTGTTATTCTCCTTAAGGATGTGAATTCAAAATCTCTCTTCTTGTTTCTTGAACTTTGACCGTTTTGTCATCATCCCTTTCCACTTTAAATTCTAGGTTTCTGCGTGTGCTATGTACATGAGCCTTAACTGCGTAGCTTTATAATACCCCTTCAAATCAGGTAACCCCATACTGCCTTGTTCTATTGGAAGAATCAGATTATCCCACTTAACTCTTGTCATCTTCCCCTCCCAGATAAAATCCTTCAACTCTTTATTAACTGCTAACCACAACTTCTCCTCTGGTTGATAAAAATATGCCCAACCTGTGTATAAAACTAAAGGGACTAAAAACATTTTAACTGCTTCTATCTTACTATCCATATCCATAAAACAGAGCTTCCAATTTCTCCATTTTTGTATTATGTTTTGTTTAGTCTCTTCCCACATACCCTCAGCTGCCACACAAGAATCCTTTTTAATGCATATTCTTGTCCCCATAAATATGGATATTGCTGAACCAATTCGTGTGTGCGTACATAATTTATAGCTATTGCCTTTGTTTTAGCTTCATTAATTTTGTATCCCAAAAAGATTTGAACTGGTCTCAAAATGTTCCACAATACTGAAATGTACTTTTCTGTTTTGATCAGGTATAAAATAACATCATCTGCAAATATAGCCAGCTTTTCTTGACTACCACACCAATTTTATCCTTCAGTTTCTGAGTCCCTTATTTTTTTTGCAAATAGTTCTAAATACACTGCAAACAACAAAGGGGAAAGAGGACACTCCTGCGTGTTTCCTCTGCTCAAGCAGAAATTATCAGAAAGGAACCCACTCCCATTAATTTTCATAATCGTTAAGGTGTTTACCTCCCAAACAGAAAGTACATGGTTTGATTCTCAGCCTTGGAAAGGAAATTGGCTAGGCTTAAAATGGCCCACAAGGGCAGCTAGCCTCGTCATTGCATGCAAACCTATGAATGATATAGAGGGGACAGTATGCAAGTAAAAGATTTATGATACAGTCTACATAGCGTGAAATGACAGGAAAGGTATTCCATGTATAAAAGACACTATGTGTGGACAGATTGTGAAAATGCTTGCTTTATTCTATAGCTCAAGGTAACTGTAGGAGTGAAGTGCAATACTGTATTCAGATGTTGCGGGTTCAAATCCCACAAGTAACAAATACATATTTGGGAGCCCACCTCTACAAAGAAGCCACTCACAACTGGAGTCCCTCAGGGATCGGTCCTGGAATCTCTTCTTTTGGCATTTACTTCACTGAAGTCAAGGCCAGTGTCAATGGTCTCTGGTTGACTAAATTTTCAGATGATTGCAAATTAGGAGCTGTCATTGAATCCCATACTGACACAAATGTTCTCCAGGAAGGGCTGGCACAGACAAACAACCGCTGTCAGAGCCATGGACTAAAACTAAATGCATAATAGTATCCTTTGAGAAGTCATCCACCCTTGGTAACTATCATATTAACAACACACCCCTTAGAGTTGACCCAACAGTCAGGGACTTAGGGACACACACAGACAGTAATCTAACCTTTTACCATCAACAGTCTACTGTAGTGAAGAAATCATTCTATGTTACCGAACTTATAAACAAAGGTATGGAATCTAGATCCAATGAAGTCACTGCTTCACTGTATTCGGCATTCATGAAACCTGTCATTGAGTACAATGCCCCCTTTGGTACGTACCAAACGAGGCATATCCAGCAACTGGAATGTCCACAGATGTTCCTCACTAAAGGAATACAGGGCGTAAGTAAAATGTCCTATGCAGACCACCTCAAGGCTCTATCTTGCTGAAGAGACAGGTATTATCTCATCTCAGACACTAACGCGTTTCTGCAACAAGCTCCCCATCCATGTGAAGCAGAGATACTCTCCAACCCAATTCAAGTGCAAATTGGACAAGTGGAAGGAGAACAGGAAATTTATCCCTGGCTTGGTGCATGTGTCTCTAATGGACTTAGGTAACCTGTAAATGGTTCATCTCCTAGGCCCACTTGTAAATGTTTCACCTCCCAAGCCCCTACTTACACTTATCAAGGGTAACAAAACTTGTCAGAGATTTGGGATGCATGACTAGGCTTAAAAAGGCCCTTGTGGTCATTAGCCTAGTAAACACCTATGAAGCTATAATCAACCTTATAATTTTATGAAGGAATGCAAAAGCTTCCATTGCCCTGCTCATAAACCCCCAGCTTACTCTGTCAAATGTTTCTCTGTATCAAGACTTACCAACAATAGTGGCATTTTCTTACATTCTGCTTCTGTCTGAATCATCAATATTTTGTTAATGTTGTAACTGAAAAAAAGACAAGGAGAGCAGAAAAACCGGTCGAGCAACCAGTCCTTACAACAGCACCTTAAATGTTTAGCCCTATTGTGATAAGTAGTCACAAAGGACCTTTGATAGTCCTTATTAACCTCTACTTTTTTCCTCAGGCCATCATTGTCATTATTAACCCCTTCTATTCTAAGCAGAGGTTGAAACCACCCTTTTTTCCTTTTGGTTCCCACTTCATGGTACACCTGGTTAACCATAGAATGTTAGCTTCTAGAGAGGACTTGGAATATTTTTTGTAGTTTTGAAGGTTATACTGACATTTTGGGAGCTGGCCCACAGATTGTATACAAGAAAGGTAGGATGATCAAACAATATCTTGAAGTAACACCTAAGTATATGAGTCACAATAGAAAAGCAGGTACATACAGATGTGGCAATTGTAGACAATGCAATTTTATAAGGGTAGCTGATGAGATAAAAATCAACAATGTTTGGATTAGACCTCCCTTTCATTGTGACTGCTATACTACTGGTTTAGTTTATGTAGCCCTCTGTGAAAAATGTAATGGCTTTTATATTGGTAAGACCCAGAGAACATTTTGTGAGTGCATATATGAATATATCTTAGACATCAGGAAAAATAATGCCAACAATTCATTGGCGAAACATGTAGCTAGATTCCCTGATCATAGTTTTCTGTTTACGAGCATTGACAAGGAAGGAGAGAACCCTCGAGGTGGTCCATGGAATCTTTTATTAGAATACAAAGAGTTTGTTTGGCAAGTGAAATTAAATGCATACGCTACCCCTGGGTTGAATGAGAATGTCTCACTGATTTGCTTATTGAAACTTAAGTCTTTAGAAGTGTGAAAAATGTTATATAGATAAAAAATACTTGGTATCCTATAATTTTTTAGAATTTATTTTAAATTTCTTTTGTTTAAATATGTTTGATATATTTTTTGTTTTACTAAAGATGCTCCATTACGTTAAATGAACTGTTACTTTAAATGAATTGTGCTTTAAATGAATTCTGACTAATTGCTGATACTAGATTGGGTGTTTTTAACATGTGATATTTTTAAATGAGTATTTAAGACATTGGTAACATTTTTAATCATAGTTTCTGATTAAGTCATTTTTATAAGCCTGACAAAAGTGCTTAAACTTTCTTATTAAAGGAACTGTTATAAGGACTGGTTGGTGGACCGTTTTTCTGCTCTCCTTGGCTTTTCTCAGTTACAAGTTTGTTTTTGCGGACTGTGTTAGTTCTTGGTTCTATTTTGTTAATGTTGTCAAATGTTTACCATCCCTCCACAAAACCACATTGATTCATATCTATCAATTCTGGTATTGCCTTTGCCATTCTTTTAACCGTTATTGACACAAGCACTTTATAATCATTGTTTAGCATTGAAATGGGCCAGTACAAAGCTGGATCTGTTGGGTCTTTATACCCTTTAGGTATTACAGCCACCACCGCTTTCTTCCAGGATGTTGGTGTTTCTCCACCCCTAAAAATATTGTTAAATAAAACCTTCCACTTTTTACCATTTTATTCCCTCTTAGCTTTCAAACTTCCATAGGAATAACATAAATTCCTGGGGGCTTCTCTGTAGATCGGTTGTACATCACAATTTTTATCTCCTCTCCTCTACCTCTAGCCTTGGCATACTTAATTCTTCCATAAACTTTTCCATTTGTACCTTTTCTTGATTTCCATATTTCTCTGCTTTAGGCAGACTTTCACAGAATTTCTGAAATACTTCTAATACTTCTACAGGACCTCTTGTTACCTTCCCTGTTATAAGCTTCCTAAGCTTGGAGACAACTCATTCTACTTTCTGTTGCCTGAGTCATTACACTGAAAGTTTATGTGCTCTGGAGTTATTATCAAGAAAGAGTTGCTTAACAGCAATCTCTCTAAACGAATGCATGTTATCAAGGTAATCCCTTATTTTTTGTTTAGCCTTCTGCAATTGCTCCTCTTCTTGTTTTTTTTGTGAGATTCCCAATATTCTGCAATATTTTTACCTTTGTCAGTCCCTCTAAATAATTCTTGTCACTTCTTAGCCATACCTCTCTTTCATTTCCACCCTATTTTTAAACCCCATTTTAGTTTTAACCCACTCCCTAGCTATATTTTCTATTTCTATTGATTTCTATTCTCTCTAATAACTCCCAAATAATTTCTACTAACCACTCCTTAAATTCTTCTTTTCTAGCAGATAGGTGGAAAAGCGCCAGTTTCTCATTTTTAATTCATTACCCTCATTTTATTTTAGTTATTATTGACACATGATCTGATGCATATCAAAAGTGTTAATTAAATGCATATGTTCTGTCTAGTCTTGACCCCTTTTTGTAACTTGGAGAATAACATGTAAATTCATTCCAAACTCTTATTCTTCCATGTCAAATATTTTCATAAATTTCTGCAAAAGTCTACCCCTCCTTTCTATATTTTCTCTTCTGGAGCCTCCAGACACATCTTCTCTGCTGCAAATCAAATTCCAGTCCATACTCCCTGCTTAAAGCAGATTATTTCTCCCAGAATTTTCTTAAGCCCTATTATAGCAGTTGTTAGGTGGAAATAAATACATGCCAGTGTAATCCTCCTCCCTTGCCAGTAGCCCCTTAGTACTACAAATCTGCCATTATTATATTTTCATCCTCTTCTATTACTATTCAAGCTCCTTTTACAATTAATATATGTTCTCCTAGTTTCTTTCGGCCCAGGTATTCCACTGAATCACCATCCTGAAGACCTTTCTTTATCAAATTCACATGTATATTTATTTCCAAATGTGTTAGCATAGCTATTTGCTCTCTACATTTTAATACAGTTCACTAAGCTTTCTTTTTTGCATATATCTGTGAGATCACTTACATTTAAAGGTAATACAGAAAGTGTCACTATGTTAAAAAATTATTATTCCCACCTTTTTTGTGTAGCTTTTTTGCTAAGTGTCTAATTCCAGTTTTTGTATTACATGCATACACTAATGTTTGGCAGGTTGATTCTTTATACAGTAGTTTCTTGTCATATCCATTTGAGCCTATGTCACACCTTATAAACCTTTTAGTTTTATTGAAAGCTGTCAAAAACACCCCCCAATACACCCCTAAAACCTATTAACTTAATACTAACATACAAAACTATGTAGAGTTTCAAATATTGAAGTTTTATCCTCTTAATAGAAACAATTGTCCCAAACTGACAGCCACACTCATAGACTTGGGTTAATCTAAACGGAAGGTTAACCATCATTAAGACGCCTGGTAGAGCCTGTGCTTCTACTAAGTGCTGTTTGCTTTTGTCTTATCTTTGTTGATCTCCCAGATTGGAAAAATACTTTAATGCTTTCAGAAACATTATCTCCTAGTGACTGAAAGAAATCCATTGAAAGAAATAAGTGTTCTGATTTTATTGCTCTTTATCAGATTGCTTCAGTGGAGACATGAGAACCAGATAAAGAGTGGCTTCTGCAAGCACACATTTATTTGCCTGACAATGTTCTTTTTTATTTATTTGCTTTCTCTTAAAGTTTATTACTTGAGAAAACCAAGGGCCTTAATCCAGTCACTCCTATGAAACAGTGAAAAAAAGAGGTCTATGTTATATGAATGAAAGTTCATATAAGTGAACGCTCTAATGAGCAAAACTCCCGGACATCGCGGTGCGTGCTGTGGGATCACAGTACAGTGAAGATTGGAGTTTTTGCCCTTTCCTCACTGTAGTACGATCTCAGAGTTGGAATATATATTTAGCAGGGGGGGGTGCAGCCCCCCACAATATTGTTTTCAATGTCCATGATATTTGATCATTGAGCGTTCACTTATATGAACTTTCATTCATATAATATAGACCCAAAAAAAGGTGCATCAGTTTTTCTTGCATCCTGTTCTTTTCACCAGACGTTTCTGTTTTTTTTTATGTTGCAGCACCTACATTTCTTAAAACTGAATGAGAAAGAAAGAAGAAGAAGAAAAACAACAGAGGTACCTGTTTACTTTAGTATCTCCATTACATCTGAAAATAACTGAGATAACTTTACTTTACAACGTGCAGATTATATCATGCATTACAAAAACACGACCAAGAAGAAACGTGTTTTATTCACAGTTAATTCTCTCCTTCCTCTTCCCCCCTCATAAATGTTTTTCCAAACATTAATGGCAAGCAGTAGGGCGTATGTTTAGAGTCTGCTACAAGTTTAACAAAGTCATAAAGTCCAACATAATTAATGCTTTGTAATCCCACATTTATTTGTCAATTTCCAAGTTGGTAGTTTTATTCCTGTTGATCTCCATCTCCCAAATCAAGTCTGCTTCATTTCCAACGTACTCCCTGTTCTTCTAGTCGACTCCTATGCTTTTTACCCATCTCTCAAGCATTTTCTGTTGAAACATATGAAAAGTATCAATGGCACAGTCGCTCCGTGATATTTATTACCAGAAGAGTAAGAAGCAGAATTTCCTTCTGTTTCATAACTCACTTTTTGTTGGGCAAACCTTTGTATGTCCTTCTTGGCATGCTGTGCATCAAAGAATGATTTTGCCCATCCAGGAAAGAATATTTTGAAAATAGCTTGAACCTCATGCCTGCTTCTCAACATTCCCTGATTAGTGGAATAAATTTACTTCTCTTCTGCCTGGTGTACAGTGAATAATCATTTTCTACAAACATGCTACTTCTCAAACTTTTAGTACTTTGACTTTCTGCCACAGTTTTGTTAGAATCAACTCCTTCTGCTGGTAGGACTGCATCTTTAGTATTAAAGGTCTAGGTTGCTTTCTTATAGTCAGGTTTGGAGCATACATGTGATGTGCCCTTTCAATTAACAACTGCTGCTGTGGACTATAACTCCAGCTGCTTATTTGTGCTTTCATAAAATGAATAAAGTCTGTTCCTTCCAGCTTCTCTGGTACAGCAGAAAATCTCAGGTTTTCCCTATGTGCTCTGTCCTCTAATGGTATTATTTTTTGAAACATCTCTTCTTGAGTAGTCTCATATTCAGCTAGCCATTTCTTCATTTTGACCGCTGATTTTTGCAATTTTATCACCTTATATGAATATCTTTTTAAAGCTTCCCCCATTTTTTCCAGCATTTTATTTGAGTTAATATACTGCTTCGGTGTTTTGTTTATTTTAATCAGCTCTGAGTACATCTGACTCATTTTTCCTCTGGGTTACTGGAAGTCATGTCTTGCACCAAAGCTGGAGCTTGCCTGGCTTTTTGCTAAACAGCTGCAGAATTGTGTTTTTCTTCACCTTTTGTGATTGATTTTTGTTTAGGTTTTCTGAATTTTTTGAATGGCATCCAGGCAGTGCACATACTAACCGGTTACTGAAATTTACCCAAAAATATGAGTTTACTGGATCTTTCTTTTAAGTTTCTGTTTTCACACTGAGAGAGCTGAAATTAAGCTGTTACTCAGTGTGTCCATCTTAGAAGTCTATTACTTATTTTTTTTTGTTATCTAAAAGCCTGTCCATAACTGGCCTCCATTATAAATGAATTGCCTTTTTCTAAACGTCTTCCCTCCTGTTTCTCACTTTCTTTCCTTACTGCTAGTAATCATCCTCTACAGAACACTGATAAGCTCTGCTTAGAACTCCACAAACCAACCAGGACTCGATTCTAACCAGTATGCCCAGGATATCAGAAATGCAGGAACCTTGTCTGTCTCAGTCAATGACTGTTTTCCAGTATATGCCATCCATATATCAGAAAAGGTCCCTAAACTTTCTATGAACACACAAGACAGAACTTACAGGAGCTTTCCTACAGTTACTTACAATCGGCTCATAACAGACTTTAACCGGGGAACCTTTTACAAGCTACAGTCACTAGAAAATACATAACTATTTTAATTACTTCTTTCTGTCAGTTTTTAACTTAACAGTATCTTTTACAAGACTTTGAATAAAATCTTACACCCCCTCCCAGTAAACTCATAGAATCAAAAAATTTACAATTCAAAAAGACTGACTTGGACTAACTCTGGCTACGTATCAAAAGGTCACCTGCCATAGGTAGTTGGAAAACCCAAACCCTGTCTGTCAACAATCAGCATGTAAAAAAAACTTGAAGAATGTTACCGGCACTCAGGAGTCATCATTCAGAAGTCACTATTAATCAAACATCCACATGTGTTAATAAGCCACCAAACTTCCACATTAAGTAAATACAACCTTTAACAATGACAGAGGTAGCAAACTTACTGCAAAACTAAAGCTGTTACAGCTCTAGCAGTGCAGACCAACTGGCACAAAATGAATAAATAAATACATACATACATATACATACGTACATACATACAAAAAGAGGCATTACTGAGCCTGCACAAAATGCTATACTCCCAAACTATGTACAGATAACATCATAATCTACCTACACAAAATAGGCCCATTTGTCTCACTGTTTACATGGATAGCCACTGCTTTATTATAACTATAAAAATGTATAAGAAACTCCAGTGTGGATTCTGCCAGAACCATGTTGTATATATCAACAGGATGTAATTTTGTTTGCAAAGAACACAGTAAGGCTATGTTGGCTGTGCCTTAATCCTCAACAACTCTAAAGTTTCTGAGTTAGTGGATCAGTCCATCTACATTGAAGAACAATGCTACAACAACACACACACAACACATACACACTGCTGTACAAGCCACCTGATCATAAGGCAGTTAATTAAAGGAGATAAAGCTGCATTTCACTCAAGACAAATCTCACATGAAGTCTTATAAGGATCAATATTAGCCTCCATACTGTTCTCTGTCTTTGGAAATAAGAGGTACACGATATGCCAAAATAAGAAGCAATGTTGCTGATTTGTAGATTACTCTGATCTACAGTGCTCATCACTTTCTTTACACTATTTGCAGAATCTAAACTTCAAACATTCTACACATTCCTTTATTGGCTACAAGGATCCAATCTAAATCTCAGTTCTATGTGGCTAGGGCTAGTTCTCCAAAGGCCTTTTCACCAACAGTGGTTTTGAATGGCAGTCTTATGAAGGTTGGTCCTTCCTCATTACTACCCCTGAATGAGTAAGTTGGGTTCCTAACTTTAAAGGTATATTTTACAGAGTGGGGGGAGGCAGCATCATAGATTTATGGCCTTAAAGGTCAGAGGCTAAAGACAAGGATAAGAACCTGGCATGTATAGGTAGCCATTCATATCTCTGTAAGAGATTGCATTGGTGTGTGTGTGTGTGTGTGTGTGTGTGTGTGTGTGTGTGTGTGTGTGTGTGTGTGTGTGTGTGTGTTGGTAGGGTTGTTATCAGATTTTACTTTTTGACAAATACAGTTTATTAATGTTGTTGGCGAAACAAAGTGCCAGTAACGGCAAACCATTCCCCTATATGCACAGGATATTCTGTAACAAACCTGTAACTGAGTGATTATTTTGGTGATGACTATCACTGTACATGGGACAAAGGATACAGTGAGGGTCTGTAGTGAGACCTAGATGTTTATGAGGCCTGTGATATGATATTGTTAGAATGGTCATTAATTTCAACATGTGAATGCTTAGAAAGTTTTTGAAGAGTAGCAATAACCATCAAGCAAGATTTGGTTGGGCTGATGATTGGAAGATTGCTGTTTGTCCAGCTACAGAGGTTTGAGAAATTGCTTTGTAGGTGCTGTTGTACCTCTGTAATGTTCTTGATGGAAACAAGGAATAGGATGCAACTGACACACATAACTAGTGTGATGTGCGGGAGGTCCAATGAGATGCCATTTCTAAACATAGAAAAGAGTAAGGAACCTAGGAAATAACCTTGGAGAAACCCTTTAGTTATGTGTGCATGGTTCTGAATATATGTTGTGGGAGTAAATGTAGTATGTTCTGTTCGAGAGATAGCTTTTCATAGGTAATAAGTCTGAAGACTATTAAAAACCTAGCCAATAACCTGAGCTCAGAATCAAACCCTGTGCCTTGTATCAGTGAGGTAAAGGCCTTAACCATTATGCCAGCCCCTCCTACTAAAGCATATGTGGATTTTGAACCCACAGGCACACACCTTCCCACAATACCGCTCCGATGTTTAACCTGTGGATGTACTCTACATAACTTTAAACCACTGAAATTTATTGTGACCAAAGTTGAATCGACTAAATTTGTTCAATAATAATCTGTGGTTAAGGTTTCAAAAGCCCTTGTCAGATCGATGAAGAGGCCAGTGGTAAGCAGGTCATCATTCATATTGCAGTGTCTAATGCTTCTGGCAGTACATAACGCAGTCATGGTGCTGAAAGCATTACCAAAACCATGCTGTCGGTTGCAAAAAAAGGTACTTTATTGCTCAAGAAGTTGTTTATATTCTTTTCAAAATGTTTTCTCCTAGTGGACAAAGGGTAGATATGGGTCTCTAGTCCTCACGTTCTTTAGGTGAAGACGTTTTGAGCACAGTAAAGATGATGATGATGAAGGTGATGATGATGGACCATATGAAATGAGGAGAATGCATTACAAGTTAAAGACAAGTTGGTGATAAGAATTAGGAGGCCCGCTATTAACAAAGCTGTCATTTTAAGAAATGCAGGATGTAAAGCAATGCATTTTTGAACCCAAAGATTTAAGTTTAGAAGACTTTATTCTGTAAATGTGACTTCTTTGTCGTAAAATACAGTCCTGTATTGAGCTAGTCGCTAAGAAAAGGGTTGCAAAGTTGCTGTTTATTGCAAACTGAGTAGCTGCATGCTTTTGTATAGAACTTAATCATGTATAAATTCATTACAGTGCTTGGGGGAAGTCTTTGTCTTGGTTTATGGATGCTGTTCCCTCTGTGTTGGACTTACTGGCGATTTGTCAAGTTAGCTGTTTTATTGTTTGCCTAAAGAGTTTAGAGAAAGAGGAAGAAATAGTTTCTTCTCTTTTTTTCTGAGGTAAGTGGCTTTTGTGGATTTAGTTGCCATTCTAGTAAGTTCTGGGTATGTTTGCTCAGCATTATTGTCAGTAAGATTTTGTTTCCATAGCTTCCATGCAGTATCTCTTTATTTCACTCATTTTATTAGCTCATGTGAGATTCAATGGCGTTTGCTGCTCCCTTAGTCTCCTTTTCAGTAGTGGAAATAGGACATTTTGGATTTGTATGAGGATGTTAATGAACAGCCTTAGTCATACATTCTGATTTGTTTCAGAATGGAGATATGCCAAATCATCTGCTTTAAATAAGAAGTGAAGGGTGGATGGTTTTGTTTCTGTGATTAGTCTCTTCCTGTTATTTTTTTTCAAGTAGTAGTTTTAAAGTTTTGTAAGACTAGCAAGATTTACCTTGGCAGTGTTCAGTTAGATTGTTAGGGAGGACATAAACACGTTGACATCTGTGTGCAGTTTTGTTCATAATGAGATCAAATGCTGAGTGATTACCTGTTAATAGGTGCTGTCTAGTAATTTCACTAAGCAATTTAAAACCCAGTGAACCAGGAATTTATCCAGTTGATTAGCTTTTGGGCCAGAAGCCCTGATCTTTAAGCTGGTAACTAGTATTATTTTTTGAAGGGGTGGGGTACCTGCTGTGAATATTTCCTTGTTGACAGTTTCCAAAGTGGTATTGATGGTGACAGGGAGATTATATGTAAAAACTAAGGTCATATGACTACGTTGTCCTATTGGTAGAGTCAGGTTAATCCAATTGGAGGCTTCTATTATTGGATGTGTTCACTTTTGCTAACTTTGTAATATCAAAGATGTAATTGTTTTAAGCAGAATCAGTGTGCTCCCACCTGGTCTGTTACTTGTTCAATAGTTTGTAATCAG
>NC_056737.1:1206077720-1206080220 GCF_019279795.1 Protopterus annectens
TAATCTAACGCCTCTTCTTCCTACATAGCACTACAATGTCTTACCAGCCCATATAGCCAAGGAAATAATCATTGACCTGAATTCAGAATCTTTTGCGAATATTTCTCCCACTCTGGTACTGCTCATCATGTCTTGGTCCTTTACCTTTATTCAATTATATATGTGTTCATCTACACTTTTCTCTTAACTCCCATCTCTTCCCTCACCTGGTTCCATATACTTACATGGATATGTCTACTGCAATTTCTCATCTTTCCTAAACTTAACTTGTAAAGCAAACAGTTACCTACTATATAACCCACCAGAATACTCTTGTGTTTAATTTTTCTCTTTGCCCCCTTCATATTCAAAACATTTTCCCTATCTGTAATTCATAAGTATACATGTTTTCCTGTGCTTTATTCTCCCCATTGCTGTATTTGTATTGTAATTATTTCAGGATATAGATTACTTCTGTCATATCATGGTCTTTCCTGTGATTAAAAACATAACTGCATATCAGGGTGAAAAACAACTGCTAAATGAAACAAAAACAAGCAAAGGCAGGTTTGCCAGGTGGACTGTCCTTCCCGGGTGACTGGCACATCGTGCATGAATAAACAAATGAATAACAGATCTCTAAAGAAAACAAAGCTGTAACAAACATGAAGGGAATGCAAAGAAAGGGCATTGTTATCCCAGGAGTTAAAGGATTTATTACAAACAATATAAAGGACTAATTAACAATATTAATGTGCAGACAGTATGCTTCTAGTGTTAAATGAGCCACTGAGATATGAATCAGAGAGACAAAACGTCTGCTGAAACAAAATTTCCCAAATAATTTACAGATAGGCAATGTCATGTTTATTTGCTAACTGAATATATACTTCACTTCTATAATGGTATAAATAGTCATAGACATTATATAAAATATCCAAGACAAGAAAAGCCCAAACAGAGCAGATATAAATCTATGCTGAACAAGATACGCCTTTCCTACCTGCCCTGATATGCATGCATTCTCATACACACAAACACACACAGACACTTCACATTATAACATTAAGGGAAGGATGCCATGTATATAATGTTCTGGGCTGGCACAAAGCATGCCTTTTCCACTGCAAAGAAGTAACTGCACTGTGTCGCAGTTTTTAAACTGTGCTTCTGCAAGGTCAAACCAGTTAAATCTTGCACAATGCAAATGCCTGATGGTAACACAAGTGAGATGTATCTGTGATAGCCAAAACAACAAACTAAAAACTGTGACAAAGACATTACAAAATATTACCTTAAGGGACTTGTACTTAAAAACAGTAGTCTTAGCAATATGTGAGGATAAGACAGCCTCATCTCAGCTCATATCTCTCAACTGTCCAGGTTTCTGCAGAATGTCCAGATTTTTGCTTCATATGTTTAGTCGGTTCTTAATAAAATTTGTTTTTCTGGCAAATCACTGAGGATTGAAGTCAGTAATAACATACATTTGGGTTTCAGACTTCACATCCTTCAGGAAATGTATGATAAGACAAATCCTCTAATTCTAGCAACTTTCTAACTTTATAAGAGCAATATTTAAAATATGTCCCTATTTTTGGGCCTTTATTCCCCCCATTATTTATGGCTTTGTCCAGATTTCTTGCTCTCTGAGATTAAGAGGTATGTTTCAGCCCTGCTTTTGGGTACTTACACACACCTTGAGTGATCCCTACCACAGACCCTTTCTGAACTCTGACTGCCCTGACATCACACAGTGCATACTTTAAATCAATCCTTGTTGGCATCTTATATAAATGACCATCCTATGCTGATATTTGTATCAGTCATTACAATATAAGTAATCATGTAAGTAGACTTTATGGTAAAGTAAGTCATTCCACAGAGAAACTACCTCACCAGTTGAACACCACTCTGTACTATACTATTCTGTACTGTTCTGTAAACAACCACTTAGTGGTAGACTTTCACCCGTCAAATAGCCCTTACAATTTTAAAAGTGAATTATATTTTGTATCAACACTAACCATTTTTAGAACATATAAATACTTACACATATAAACATGCACATTCACATATAAGCATATTATACACACACACACACACACACACACACACACACACACACACACACAGACACACACACACACACACACATACCTCCACAATCCCTTTACCCCTTTTCCCATTTTTGCACATGGGGTTGGGGTGTTGCCTCAACAGTGACAATCACCTAGAGTGAAGGTTCACACTGCCAAGTGGCTAGCCTTGCTGCGGTAGTTCTTCCACACCACACACTCGCATACACACTCACACCTACGGCCAGTTGATAGTGTCCAAGCCACCTACTGCATGTTTTTGGAATGTGTGATGAAACTGGAGTGCCCAGTGGAAACTCAAGCGACTACAGGGAGGACAACCAGACTCTGCAAAGAAAGCATCACAGCTGAGAATTGAACCTAAGAACCTCTCTCAGTGTGGTGACTAAAATATCAGCTGCACCACTATGTCACCTATATGT